>NC_092858.1:172352281-172443734 GCF_032062135.1 Pyxicephalus adspersus
AGAATAAATGGGGACAAGTCTCCCCATTCAAAACCTCCAGTGCTCTCTGATTGGCCTCAAGCTTCATCAGGATATTCCTTTCCTCAGCCAATCAGAGAGCACTAGAGGTTCTGAATGGGGAGACTTGTCCCCATTTAACCTCTAGTGCTGGGGGATCGCACACAGGAGGATTCCCAGGGCTGCATAAAAAAATACAGCCCTGCAAATTCTCCTGTACTCATTTCTTGGAACTTCCGATGGATTCGTGGACCCATCAGTTTGAGGAAATTTTTACGAGAATGCCAGAGGCCCATCCCTATTCATAAAATAAGACAAGTCAGCAAAAAAATAAGCTTGCCACCTAGGCACCAAACCAAAGAGTCCTGGCCAACCCCTTCTTGGCCAGCTGGTGCTTGTCACTCGATTGTTCCATCCAAGCCAAGGAGTCTTGGCCAACCTGTGCATGCCACTTCATCGTTTATTACAAACCAAGGAGTCTTGGCCAGCCAGTGTTTGCCACTCCATTGATTATCACAAACCAAAAAGTCTTGGACAGCAGGTGCTTGCCGCTCCGTCATTTAATCCAAACCAGGAAGTCTGGGCCAGCCAGTGCTTGCCAATACATTGTTCCATCCAAGCCAAAGCTCCTTGATTTAGATGAAACAATGATGTGGAAAGCACTGGCTGGTTGTAGACCCCTGAGTGGCCCCAGTGATGACTGGCAGCAAAGAGAACATACCACCACGTTAGAAATACAATATTTTCATAAACTTCTATTTACACACTCAGATTACCTAAAATCAGGTTAGGATTAGCAAAACACGAACAGGTTCACATAGCAAAGTGACTTATCCTCTTGCAAGATATTTTACATAGGTTAGTGAATGAGCTGAAGGTCTGATGATGTCAACCATGTGGGAACAATATTTTATAATAATTTTTAGGTTTCTTGGCCTATGATTGGATATTTTTTTGCAGAAATGGTTTCTTTTTCTTCATTATTCATTTCTTTATTATTCATTAAAATGATTCACCTTGAACAGCCTATATCATTTTAGTAAATCAGCTATTTTTCTAGACCTGTTATGCAGGCTTTTTTAAGGTGGAACTTGGTAGGAATTACTCTCACAGTAAATGGGCCTGACATATTAAAACTCTCGAAAGAGAAGACAGACTATCATGGTGAACCTGGCTAATCCAGCAAACCGGGAATTAATGTATTATTTATAAATCCTTTGCTATTAGCTGACTAAGGTTTAAAATCCTGAACCAGACCTTTTCAAGGTTTTCTGGATCAACCAGGTTCTCCCATGATAGTCTATCTTCACCATACTTTAAGGGCTTTAATTATTACATGCCCATTGGGTAAGGTTCCTCTTGTTGCATCTTCTGGACAGTATTTATAGGAAATTTTCCCCAGTGAAATACGGTATCAATAAAAAAAAATTTGATAGGGTTTAAGCCATCTCTGCTCATCTAAAACTTAAAAATTGGCTATAAACACTCTTTAAATCTTAGATTACACAGCATGTATATTGAAAATTGGACATGTGGGAAAAATGAGATTTAAGACACTTCATAATGGTAAGACCTATTGTTACATTTGTATTGTTAAAGTGTTGACTGGTTTTATTCAGCAGCCAAGATTTAACTCTATTTTCTATATTCTGACTCCTTCGTGTTTTGCTCCCATTCTATATAACATTCTGTAATTGCTGTCACTTGTCGCCGTCCTGTTCCCCAAGAAAGCACATTAAACTATACCTCAGCGGGTTACCTGTTAGCGCAAGGAGCGGATTTCTGCAAAAAAAAAAAACTTCATCTCCACTTGAAAATAATTGAGTTAAAATAAGATAAACAGTGCATTGTGTAGGACAATACAAAATGCTGAATTAAGAAAACAATCATTTAAATGCCTTCTCCTAGGAATAATTGCGTGCATGCAAATAGCTTTATGAGTTTATTTTGCCGTTGTTAATGCTACCAAGTGGGAACTGATCGCCTTACTGAAACGAATGTGAAAGCGGTTAGGCAGAGTGTCAGAAAAAGCAGTGAAAAGTTGGAGAGAGGAAGAAGTTAAAGGGAAAACGCAGTGTGATTTTATTGAGGGGGCATTTCATGTTGTCATTGTAACATTAATGTTGATGTCAAGGAAAACACAAAAGAAACATAGAAGAATGATGGTAGAAAAAGAGAAAGTGGTCTGTGGAGTTTGTCGTTTTTTATTTTTTAGTGTTTTTGTTTATGTTGGTTTGTTTTTGTTATTTTTGTTATACTTTGTTGACTATAATATAGTGAACAAATGATATCTGTATTTGTTCCAAACATGTTTACATTCACCTACTTGACTAACTGAACTCTGCTGGAAGTTTGTTCCAAGTATTAACTTTCCATTAGGGAAATAATAATTTCTATAACCAAAAATCCCTAACTTATTGTTTTTACATACTCTAATAGTAAACTATTTCTGACATTGTTTTACCCCTCAGGGATGGGTGAGAAGTTTGTGAATGGTAATGTGGATGGACAGCCTCCTTGATTTAAGGAATGAAGATAACAAAAAGTATTTTTCAAACAACTCACATTATTCACAATGAGGTCCAGCCCGCTGTGTCTGAAGGCACGAGGGTAATTTATGACCTATTAACTTGACAGAATATCACTGGCAATGTAAGAAAATAGGAGGTAAAATTGTGTCCCCGACGCGTTTCGCCTTTAAGACTTTTTAGGGGGCTTTTTAGCATGATGTTGAATTGCAACCTGCATATGAACATATTGTATGGATAAGTACATGATATAAAAAGAGTATATCAAATACAACATAAACATATTCTCTAAAATATTTACTCAAATAATGTTTAAGATATATAACGTTATAGTAGCTTAGGCATAGTAAGGTAGAAAGAGTACATCACATGGTTTCAGGCAAATATATAATATCCACATAAATTGGTCATTTCCTATGGAAAATCCTAAATAATAATGATATCTACACTTGAACATCACAAATGTAATGGCATTGTACTAATTATTATAATAAAATGTGATTTTGATGTGTTATGATTTATTAAAATCGATGTTTGTTTAATCTATCCAACATGATTCAATCTTGATAGGATTAATAAGTAGAAGGGTAAATACGTGAGGCAATCAATAGGTAAAGGTAAAGCCCTCTTCAGGGCTCACAACACTTTTGTACAAGCTCTAGGGCCCCCTAGAGGTTCCGTCCCCCTAAGCATGATAGGGGTGGACAATTACACTTGAGTGTACTCCATAGGCAGAAGTAAGTAATATGAATGGTAGCAAGTGTACACATCTGTTTTGGTCAATTATTAAATTAAACAGAAGATGCTTTCCTATAAGTTGGTGGTTTAATAACCAAGGTTGTATCCCACCTTGTGAAACCGGTTCTAACGACAAACTCATATTCTCTGGTCTTTGTGTTGGTTTGTCTACCCCGACCTGTAATACCACCTTGTCCGTTCTCTGCCTGACCCAGCCTTGGTATATGTATAGGTTATGCATTTGTCTTTCAATTCCATATCTGGTGTCATATTTGTTGTCAACAGTGGAGCAAAAACCAAGAATTGGTGCCCATCCGTGAAGTGTCAACCCCTTGTAAAAAGTGATCGGTGTTTGGTCTTTGCATGAGCCATATCTGCTACAGACTAGACGATCTGTTCCTCCTAACAACCTGTATGTAGAAAATGCCTCCAGAATTGGCCTTTTTTGAGAAATTTTGAGATGATTGATGCTGCAATTATTTTCTCATCCTCATAGAGTGTTCATAACTAGCTTTTCTTCTCCAGACATTTGGGATATTTTGTACTCTGTGAATAATTATCTTCTTTGTCTAACGCTTTGTAACATTTCTAGGCCTTTGACGTTGGAACACTTGCTGACATTTTATTAATTTGTACGACTGTAATAAAAGGTTTTGTCTTTTGACTTGACGTAGAGATGAAGGCAAAAACTGTCCTATATGAATTCTGTTTTGATCTGTCTTAATTTAATTTGCATCTATGAACTGTTTCTTATCAGTGCTTAATAATCTAGGACAGGTAAGGCGGCATGGGAAGAAAAATGATAGGAAATACCCATTAGCTGCCCAGTGCCTCTGATATATAAATTCTAAACAGGAAAATGTGTTTTCTGAGCAAATGTGTTAACTACTTAATGCTCAGTTGCATAACACCAATTGATGACTATGGTTCATCCATTTTTTTTTCTTAATCTGGTCCACAAAAAACACAAAATGTAAATTATGTAGTAGAATGATAGACAACTTATGTTTTTTTATGGATACAGTAGGGAAGGAATCAAAATTCTAGGTTGTGTCAATGACCATGACACTCTTGGCCAAGCTTGGGAAAATGAATGACCTCTTATTGGTTCCAAGTTGAATTTTGGCCAGGAATGGAATCTGTAAATTCTCTAATTCATAAAGGTTTCCACTCACATTCCCAAAACATATTGCTAAGTTTATAAGCTTCACCCCAAAAATTGAACTAAGATTATGTTAACAACACTGGGCTATGTCTACAATAGAAATAACTGATTGTGAGGTCTTCCGAGGGACAGGTAATGACATGACTATGTCTTCTATAGTGCTGTGCAGTGTTCTATGTTGATGCTATGTAAATATATAATACCAATCAATAGTAATACACAAGCTCCCTTTGCATTAACAGCATGCAAGATTAAGGGGATCTTTTCTGTTACTAGAAACCAATATTCATGAAAAAAAGGAGAAATTCACTTGGTCACAGATTATATATACTTGGGGAATATTTCATACATATGTTGTTCAATTTATCAGTTGTAATCTGTGACCAAACAAATTTCGCACTTTTTTCGGAATTCTTGGTTTCTGAATAGCAAATCTTTTGGTCATTTACTTTGTATACAGTTCAAGTTCTTTAACATTCAAATAGTTTGAGTCTCTGAAGCTCCCCTGAGGAAGCCTTTATGGCGAAACGCATCGCATTGGTAATTAAGAGACTTAAGGACTTCACTTATAAGGTTACAAATAGATCCGGTTTTAATACCCTATCAGGATCTTCTTGTCTTTTTTTGGAAATAATCAGACGTGTATGTCTAGTAACAAGAAAGACCCCTTAACCTTGTATGCTGTTAATGCAAAGGGGGCTTGTACATTATTATTGATTGTCACTTTCACTGTGAATATCATGTACAATATTTTTGTCTTAGACTTGCTTTGAATATAATCAGCCAATAATCGGTTCATTTATTGTAACCTATTGTTAACCTTAGGGATTGGCTGTAACATTTGGATACTATGCAAGAACCCTTCATTAACCTGTTGCTAAAGCTGTTGGGACCCTGCACCATCTTGCTGTCACAATTCTCACAGTTGGATGGTGGACCCTCCATGTAACCAGATTGCATGGCGGGGTTGTACACTAAGCAGAGATCTGAGAGCTTAAGGCACCAACCTCCGGCTTCACCAGTGCACGCTTGAAGGGGTGATGGACTTTAAAAGGCAGAAAGGCAGTGCTCATGTTGCATCCTCCGTACATGCAGAGGCTGGCGACTGCTGGAACCAAGGTGAGGAACAAGTGCAATAGGCAGAAGCGTAGTCACTCAGTCCAAGGTCAGGGCAGGCAGCAATCAGGGAAGGTCAGAACAGAGCTGGGATCGGTATACCAAGGATCACAATCTGGAGTCAAGGTGAAGCCACAAAAAAGATCTAGGAAGTGTGTACGGGGACCAGGAATACGGTGACTGGAAAGATCTCTATATTCAAGCAACATTTTCCACCCATTTCGAGTATCTATAAATTTTTTTAAATGAAGCTGGATTTTGAGATAACGGGGTTTATTTACAAAAGGAATATAGGCTGTTTACTTGGCAAAATTTTTTATATTATAGATATAATATAATAGATATTTTACTTAGCTAAATGAGGCAAAGGCACTTGATTGGGTAGTCCTTGCAAAGTGAATTTTCACTATCTTCACTTATTTAGGTGAAATATTTCTTGCAAGGAGATAAATCGATTAGCTAGATCAAAGGCCTATATTCTTTAAGTAATTTAACCCTTTTAAAACGCACAAAATCACATCATTAGTTGCTGCCCAATAACACTAGACTTAAAAAGAGATATTAGCTTTGATAAAGCAGTTGACGCTTGGACCTTGCAGCATTGGAGCACCTGGATGTGGGATTGCCATAAGGGCAAAATCCAGCAAAGGATTTTCATCTATGATGTAGAGTGCCATGCAGTGTAGAGCCCAGTTCTATATGCAGCATCACCATGAATAAACCTTAGGACAAAAATAGGCAAAATAACATTATCAGTGGCCATCTAATGGCACAAGAGCATCGCCATTGGCTCCCAAAGATGGTAGCTTTGAGTAATGTAGTGGTGACAAGTTCCTAGACCTCTCATTGTTGCAGAGAGTCTACGAAAATGTAAGTCAGTGCTACAGCAAACTTGCCAACTATAGTTAAACCTTATCTAACCCAACATGGGCAAAAGTATTTTTCCGGCACCACATAGCAAATACATTGCCATAAGGGCAAAAGTATTCTCCATGTTTAGTTCCCTTTAAGAAAGAAATCTGAAATGGAATTCCACATATTGAGAAGAAAGAAAACACATATTTCCCCTAACTGTGTGTCATGGTAGGAGTGCTGCATCTACTAAGTATGCATTTGGAAAATTGCAATCTGCAGTTCTCTGTAATGCCGTTTTCTTTTCATCTCACGAGCACGGAGGAGAATGTTTCGTTTTTCTTCCAAATATCCTTCCATTACAATTTTCTGTAAATACGATTCTATCCAAGACCCGAAAACATCAAAGCCGGAGACTTTTAAATGGAATAAACCTTCTTTCCCTAAGCTGCGCGGCAATGTAGCTATTAAATAGGACACGGCGAGAACGGCGGACTGACCTTTCAGTTCTGCAAAGATGTGTTGCGCCTGCTTCCTCCAGCGCGTGTGAGAAAGGTAAACCAAGGCCGTAGGCACACTCAGCTTGACTCTCTGATAGTGTAACCTCTCTGATTTCCATTACTTCTTAGAGGTTGCATTCTAGAATACCCGCCACTCTCCCTTGTTTGTTTTTTTTGCTAATGATTCCTAGCTCAAAGGGAATTACTGGCCTATTTTCTTCTTGTTTTAGATAAAAAATAATTTAATGAGTCTAAAATAAACCTGCCACAAACTGGTGCTAACACGAAGTAAAAGCACAAGTGGGGGTCACGTGTAATAAAATATTGTTTTACTGAATTGGTATACAAATGTTGACTTTTCCTATTAAAGTCACCACCGCCTTCTAGCTCCGGAGCCAGCTCATTGGTTGTTTGAAGTATACTTAGCATTGGATGTATACTACCACTCAAAGGGATCACAGTCCCTGGCAATGCTTTCATCTACTTTTCCCTATATATGGCTGGAACCATCATCCAGGGTTTCCATCTATATCCTGAACTAAGATACTAACTCAGAGATGATACAGTCTTGAAAATACAGGTGTCTTTGCAGTTCTTGTCTTTTTTAATAAAAAATTTAAAGAAAAAAAAAGATTTTCAAATATTATCAACTAGTTAAGTTTCTGGATCTACAGAGATCTGAATCAGAGGTCACATAAAGGTGATGGTCACTGGAGTTTTCATTGTAGGGCTTCTCTGTCGTTTTCAGGGCTGAACACCTGCTTATCAACAAATGCTGTTCAATGTACTGTAACAATAAACCCATAGTGTTGTTAAAGTACACAGCAGAAAATGTTCTTACTGGTATGTTGTTGTCACGGTTGGTTCTGGTCTGACAATCACCAGCCTGAGCACTTAAACCAGGGGTCAGCAAACTTTTTTGGCTACTAGGCCATTTTAGGAGATTAGGAAGGCGCACTACGCTGGACTCTTTCTTGAGTCCCGCGCTGATGGCTCCTTCCCCCACCAGAGAGGGAGAAATCCCTCTACTCAGCAATGCATATGGAGGAGAGGGAACGACCCTAAAAGGTAATCCCTCTCCTCCGGGTAGATTCCCCGGCGGCGGAAGTGGTAAGGGCGGCCATGGTAAAAAGGGAAAGGGAGGCATAACAAGGAGGCTCAAGAGCGAACCCCTGCCAGCTGAGATTAGGCTGGATGGACCAGGGGGCTTTAGGCGTGAACGGACAACTGGCCAGGCCATATCTGGCCTAAAGGCCAGAGTTTGACTACCCCTGACTTAAACAATGAGTAAAAAGACTTGCACAGAAGCATTTTATGTCAAATGGTGTTTTCCACACTATAAGAAGGAGGCAGTTGTTGCTTAAGGACAGGGGTGCTGTTAAGACTGCCCAACGTAGAAGAAAGGTAGGGACCTTTGGCTTTGGACAGTCCAATGGTCCTTTCCTTTAGTAGGACATTTTTTGTGTACAATGGTGCTGTATTGATTGGTGGATGAAATGGTCACCTTCATAAATCTCCTAGGATCAGTTCTCTTTGCAGCTCTCTGCATTTTTTTTTTTGTTCATATAACATCTCATAGCTGTACATGGAGTACAGCTATGAGATGTTATTTTTTATTTATTTATTATTGACTCCTTCACTCCATGAGCCATTTAACCAAAATTTAAATTCAATAAAATAAGGAAATATGTAAAACATGCTCCTCTATTTTCTTTACTTATTAACTGTTGTTGTCTCCCTAAATATGACTACCATTGTGATGCAGACCAAAGGGAAATAAGGCAAATAGTGAAAGACATTGTGCTGAATGTGGTGATTCATGTACCATAATTGTTGGCCATTGGGCTATGCCAGTTCATCACTTGTGGCATTTTTTTTTTTCAATATCTGAAATAGCTACAGTAAACATCAAACATGTCCGCCCAAGCCAAGATTCAATCCAGAAGGGGGAAAGTTTGTGATAACCAAACCTAAATAAAATTGCTTGACCATTCCTGTGCATTAGTTTTCTTCCCTTTAAACTATATGACTGCAGTGCTACAATTGTGAAACTATAGGACCAGTAGCCCATGTCAGTACAACATCATAGCCAGGAACTACTATGCTGATTGACTTCAGCACATACTCTGAAATCCCCTTCAGCTGTACAGAGCCTCAATTTATGTGCAGGGGATGCTGAGACATGCACAATCACAGCTAAAGAGAAACTAGGGATGCTGCAAGCTGAAGATCTGAGGACAGACAGCTAAATGCTTGATCTGTTGCAAGTGATCAGAGGGAGTAAACAGGACGTTCAGGATTTTGTTGGCTTACAGAAGGGGATTGCTGGCAAGACATGCATCTCCTAACAATACCAGTTCAGAAACATTCCATTGGGGTTCCCCTACTAAATTTAGAGTACTGTCATTCTCTCTGTGCTCTTTTTGTCTTTTGTTTTTGTTGTCTGGGATTCCCTTATAGAGATACAGCCTTTAAGTTTTTTCTGTGACTCGTCATTGACAACCGTCATTGGATTGGAAATCGAAATATTTATGGATGTCACTAAGATAAAATACGAGTAGGAACATTTATTCTAGTAACAAGCGTCCAAAATTTCTTTTAATCTGGAGAGATTTTGAATCTCCCCGGTTGGGAACACAAAGCAAAAACATGTTCTGGTTTTAGCTAAACACTTTCTGTTTTGTTTAGAATTTTTTCTATCTACTTCATTATAACCAGTTCATTTTTCTTTTTTTTTCTTTTGAATAACTTTTACATGAGCATCAAGATCTCTGAGCTTCAAAAAGATTTGGATAATATTTTATTACAT
The DNA here is from genome assembly GCF_032062135.1 of Pyxicephalus adspersus. NCBI lineage: Eukaryota > Metazoa > Chordata > Amphibia > Anura > Pyxicephalidae > Pyxicephalus > Pyxicephalus adspersus. The sequence goes on from NC_092858.1 coordinate 172,361,987, forward strand.
TGGACTCCTGGAGATAAAAAAGTAGGTAGCGCAGAAGGAAAAACATCAGCGTAATGTAAGAGAGCATGCCTGGGGCAACTCTAATGCGTCTGGGAAAAGGGGGACTTTTTCTTTCAGATAATAAAAGTGGGAACATGTAATATTCATGCAGAGAACTGTTATTGCATTCTTGCCCAAAACCTTATGAGAAACCGATGATAAGAGAATTCCACTAATTAAATTTCAGACTGCTTCATGAATGCTCATTCTCTACCATGCTCCAGTCTGACTCTTTTACTTTCATCGATTGTGCGTTGTATGTTTCCTTCCAACTATCCTCAGGAATCACTTTGGATAGCAAAGTCAAGGTCAATTCTTGGGCATGTGTTACTTAAGGCCTAAATCCCAATATGTAGAGGATAGGCTTTATAGTTTATCTTCCTTAAGTAAAGGTGCCAACCCCTAAATAAACACTAAACATAAACTCTTCTCCGTGGCTAAGCACCTTTTACAAAACTTGTTACTTCATCTGACACTCTATACATCGGTTACTACTAATGTTATACTATCTTTATGTCTCATATAGAAATGTATTGTCACTTTGGTACGAATTATAAATTCCTGTAATAAGATGTCCTGTGCTACTTGTTCTTGAAATATTATCAATTAATTTTTATCACTCCCCACAATTACTAATAATTTTTCTTGTACAGCCATCAAAGTTTATTCCCACTAACTATTTCTGACCCTTTGTACTCACTACTCAGTATCCATAATTATATCAATGCTTCATTTTTTCCACTCCCTATTGAAATTTAACAATCTAAAACTAACCTGAACAGCATACTCTATTTACTTATTATACTATATTAGTACTACCACCATCCACATCCATAATTTTCCAACATGCTCAATACATAACGATTGTTTTATAATACATTTAGTGTTTCTGTATTATTTGATGAATATTCAATATATACTTTATATTGATGTTAGGTACATGTCTCAAGCTCCCCTGAGGAAGCCAGTTAGGCGAAACGCGTTGAGATTAAGAGGCTAATGGACTTTGTTTTAAGAGTTTCAAGCAATTTATTCCCTCATGAAAAAAAGGACTATAATTTACTATATACAGGAGATTTTGTTTAGTTATTTATTCCAAAAGAACCCCTCACTGAGCTGCAGGGCTGGTATAATAATCAACAAAAATTTTGAGTAACATATGGCGAATTTAACCTTTTGTAAATAATTTTGGTAATAAAAAACAAAAAAGAAAAAAAAACCCTGTGTGCCTCTCTGTATCTATGTTTTCTCTGTATCCCAATGTGTGATAGACCCAAAGACTTGATTGGCGATGTTTTTAACACACAACCTATTGATTTTTCAGAGCCTCTGAACAAAGAAAATCCAGCTTAGCTTGTGCAAATAAAAGATAGATATGCCTAGGATAACGAAGTCACTTTTTGGTTACCTGGTATTTCTAAATGGCATTTTCTACTACGTTTTTGACTTTTTTAGATATAACACACCAACCCACAGGGATATGTTGCACATAAATAGTTCCAACTATGTAGAAAACCTTTAAGATCCCATTCTCTGACCTCTAACTTACTATACAATTTAGGATTTGGAGAATGGAACCATGGGATGAATGGGGGGACATTTGGGCACAGGATACTCGTGTAGGTGTTAACTGATGAAGATTTTGATGTACAGCACTGAGTAATATGTTGGTGCTATATAAATCCTGTTTATTAATAGTAATATTAATAATAATAGAGGCTGTAGCATTGGAGCAGAGGAAAGGTTGGAGATTCAAAGCACTACAAAGATTACTGTAACAATTCTATCATGGCAGTGTTCTTTCTTTTTGATTTTTATTATGAACTGACAGCTCTAATGCACCCTATTGCTAAAACTGTCCAACATTTGTCAGTGCAACACAAATGGTCAGTTAAGTTTTTCTATACTGGTGAAGCAGATTTTCTACCCTTTCTATTTTTTCCATCTAAACTTTAACACCTTTAAACACCTTAAGTGTATTCCTGTCCATAGGAGGGGCAGTCGTAGCATCATTTGCAATTTTGAAGAACATTTTGGAATCGGTGTCTAAAGCGCTATCAAGATGTTCAATAGTTGTATTTTATGGACAGAGGTAAGGATGAGCACTATGCAGACAACGCTGTTCTGTTCCATGGGAAGGGGTGGGCGATGAGTGGAAAGCACCCTGCTGTGTCCTCCTCATTGAGAAATAACATTAGTCCTTCCTGTTGGTTGTTTTGTGCTTCAGCATTGGGAGAAAGCTGTGCACAAGCTATGTTTTTGCCAATCATGAATATTTGTCTTAGGCAACACAAATCTGGAGTCTGTACACAGCTTTACCACAGTGTGGAAGCAGCTGCATTACTTACTGAAAAATAACCAGTGCAGTTGTTATCACAGTAGTCACATCTCAGGTAACACATTTTAATTTAACTACAACCTCTTTAATAGTCAGGTTGGCAGAGCAGACATCACATCGCTGCTGGTTCTGAATGCAATCATGTTCTGTCTTTTTTAAACACTAATAGATATGTGGAGATGCATTACAGTATGTGTTCAATGGATGCTAACTGGCAAACACATTCGGATAAAAAATCCTTCTTTTGTCCGTTTTCTTTTTTAAGGGCTCTTTTAAACCCGTTATGTGAAACAGAGTGGTTTTCCGGTCCTGCTTGGGAGAGGAAAATTGCACTGCAGGAAACCAGATTTGCAAAAGGTTATGGTCTAGGCGCAAAACTTGCTGTGCTGTGATCTGGCACATCCAAATCCCAAAAAATGATTCTCCACCCCTCCCATTTAATTTAATGGGACGGCGGTTGAGCCTGTGGCTTACCATAGGTCTGAAATTGCTCCAAAACACTGCTTTTATGAACTTGAGGTTGAGGTCACTCCATGTGCTAAATTTGGCTCCACTGACTGGGAAAGAAAGAAGTGATGTTTGTGGACACCCTGGACATACACCACACAATGGGATTATTTAATAAAGGAATGTAGCAAAGTGAATTATCACTGTGCAATGGATAAATCACTCATCTTGAACGTTCACTTTTTAATCTGGTAAATGTCCCGGTAAAATTGCTTGCACATGATTAGATGGTTGAAGCCTACATTCCTTTAGTAGACGAACCCTATTGTACCCAGCACACAAAAATTCTAAATCATTGAGTTCAGGTCTCTCCATTGATGGGGTACTGTTAATGCTGCAGCATACAAAGACATTTTAGACTTGTGGCAACATTTTTGGAAAGCACTTTTGTGTTCCATTCTCATTAAACCACTGTATACAAATCCAGCAACGTAAGGCCATGGTTTGGTAAATCTGGTAAAGAAAATTGTAAGTAGCCTGCCCAAAACCTTAATCACAACAACACTGTAATTCTTTGGGATAATGTGGAAGGCTGATTGTGAGCTAGACCAGTACCTGATCTCACAAACACTTTTTTGCTTGAATTGGTACACATTCCCACAGGAACACTCCAAAATCTTGTAAAAAGCTTTCCCCAAAGAGTGTAGTTTAATATAGTCATCTTGTTGACCAGAGACAACTCCACAGGCATGGCCATGGTTTTGAAATGGACTGGTGGACTGATTCCTGTGTATGACCTCTGGCTCTGTAATATGCCTTTGCTGAAATCTTGGTACTGCATTATCCATGGGCTCCTGGTCCTCTGTCATTCCTTGCCCAGACACCATCCCTTGTCATGGGGGCAACTGTGTGCTTGGCAGGTCCATCTAGCCTCCTGAGGCTGAGCTGGGGCTTGCTATAGGCAAAGAATGGGGAGTTAAATTGGGGGACTGGCATCTGGTGAGCACTGGTGCTGGACCAGGGCCTTACACCAAGCTGGTGGAAGTATGGTATGAATTTAGGGCTGACCTATTAGCTTTTACACCAAGCTGGTGGAAGTATGGTATGAATATAGGGCTGACCTATTAGCTTTTAAACTAAGCTTTTAGCTTTTATATTATAGATATACTGTATGAGATGTATTGGCCTTTCCTGTCTAAGGTGATTGGAAGAGTCTATAGACCTTTTACTTTCTGCAGTCAATAGACTTTCTTGTCAAGCTACCACCTAACCTCCCGATTCTATTTTATTGGTCACAATATCTAACCAACCTGATGGTTATAACATGTATTTAAAGAAGGTTATGGTAATTCATTTCTCATAGATCTCCGACTTGTCACATGACAAAGTAGATGACAAAGTAGAACCAAAGTAGAATGCTTGTTGGGTTAGATGAGGTTTAGGTTGGCAAGTTTGCTGTAGCACAGACTTACCTTTTCGTAGACTCCCTGCAACAATGGGAGGTCTAGGAACTTGTCACCACTCTATTACTCAAAGCTACCATCTTTGGGAGCCAATGGCGATGCTCTTGTGCCATTAGATGGCCATTGATGTATGTAATGTAATTTTCCCTAATATTGTCCTAAGGTTTATTCATGGTGATGCTGCATATAGAACTGGTCTCTACACCGCATGCCACTCTACATCATAGATGAAAAAGGCCACAAGGAGCCAGGGATTTTTTTTTTGTCCGTAGAGACTACATGTCTATTCTTCCAAAAAAAAACTCTACCTCCTGCTGATTTTTAATTTCTTTTTGGATTTAGTTCCATTTTATCATTTTTTGCTGTTATTTTGGTATAGGTATGTGACTGATTAAACACCCAGAAAACGGTGGCATTGTCCAGTCCAGCATAAATGGTGTCTTTATTTGCAAAGCCCTTTTGGATTCCTATCAGTATTTTCTTGTCTGTGCTTCTCAGCAGCGAAAAGGCAGAAAAGGTTTTGAATTCAAAGGAGGAATGGTTAAAAGCTGTGTCTCCAGCTTCCTGCTTTTACAATTCATTGTTAAACAAATTTAAACCTCATATCTCCCAAAACTCAATTACAGTATATCCCACCCTATTCCCCTTACGATCACAGGGTATAAACGCTTCCCTGCGCAGTCAGAAATTCAGGTGAAATATTTTTTAGTTGATCATTTTTCTCAGCAGCTGTTTCGTTTGCGTCATTTTAATCTGACTTGTTGATCAATATCGCCCAAATTATTTCAACGTTCTTCATGTCATGTTGTCATCCTTAGATACAGTGCCTGCACAAAATATTCAATGTTACCAATCTGATTAATCCCAAATTTATGAGATAATAACAAATGCAATTATAAAACCTCCCCAAAGTCAAACGTTTATGGCAGAACAAATCGACTTATGCAAATGAATAAAAGGGAAAAAAAGGGAGAAGGCACACATGCAAGGACCAGCAGATGGCAGTACGAGAGAGCAATCTACTATCACTATTTTTATATATATGAAAGCTTAAATTTGTACATAAAAATGGTCTCATGTGTAAAAGGCATATATCCCCCAACATGCGATCTCTGGGCTAGTGGCAACCTTCCTCCAATTGGGACTTCTCACCTCTTCAAACTAACTGCTGCCAAAAAAGTAAAGACGGGTGATCTCTTTTTCAATTTCAGACACGTAATACTCCAAGATGGTCTTCTGTCTTCCTCTGTTTCTGGTGGGGTCATTTTTTGGTTTTCCATGTGATTGTCTGTTGGACATTCACACTTCCTTTTGGCTGATCCCAACAAGTTTTCAAAATAGTTTCAAGTTTTCAAAATAGACATCAGCCAGATAGGAAAGGCAGGAAGCAATCAGGTGCCTCTATGTAGAATTGAACCAATAGTTCCCAGGACAAGAAAATTGAACCCTAAAGGGACCTGGAAGGTGAATTTAGATGAATAGTTCTTCTTTTTAAGACATGGAAAAATTTGATCCCGGAAATGTAGTTAAAAGGGGTTAGGATAGGGGAGTCTGGCATTTTTTCTGGGAATGGGCTTTCAATTATAGGCCCTTTTGGGATTTTAAAATTTATTTTGTAAAGAAATGCCCTCTCCTCGTAAAAAAAAATGCCTTAAATGGCTACAATACTCAATCCAGACCTCCAAACCAAAATTGTAGGAGTAACAAAAGGGAGGATAAAAACAAACATTTCATTTTATAAATATCATAACACTAATTCTATGTGCACAAAGTCAGAGAAGACTACTGAGTCAACCAGACATCTCCAGACACAAATCCACTGACGCATTTCACCCCTTGGGCTTAGCCATAGAGGTCCTGCTAAAGAGGTATGAAGTGCGGCTCTGATGATTTTGGTTTTGGAAGTAAGTCTTTAAGGAGAGACAAACATGCTCCTTATCTCTGAGTATCCCTCCATTTTTTGTTGGTTGGACCAATATTACACCCAAGGGACCCATAGGTTGCTCAAGTACTGAGTGTTGGGTGCTGAGAGGCATAGGGACTGATTTAATAAAAACCTCCAAGATTGAAAAAGCAAGACTATTATGGGGGAACCAGGGGAATCCAGAAAATCTGAAATGGATTTCTTAAAAATAATTTATTATTAGTTGTGAATGTTTTCCATCCTGGTCCAGATCCATTCCATATTTGCTGGATCAACCATGTTCTCACATGATAGTCTATCATGCCCTGTCATGAAAAGCTTTAATAAATCAAGCCCATGGTGTTCATATAGGACCCATGTTTGGGTTTTTCACTGGTGTCCAATGATGGATCATGTGCCAGGGAAAAGTAAAAAACCTATGATGTCCAAAAAGAACTATGCTTGTTTGACTGGTTTACTTTGAAGTACTAGTCATTTATTTCCAATTAGTTCCCATTGATTGGTGGTTATACCATCACTGACATGCAACAGCCAACTGTAATGATGGGAACTTGCTGTACTGAGACTTGATGGGAGTTGCTGTACTGCTGTACTGCTGTACTTGATGGGAGTTGCTGTACTGAGTGGACAACATTCCCATTGGCTTGTAACCACTCCTAACTATCACCAGCCAATGGGAATGCTGCTTGCTTTTTATATTGGCAACCTGGCTCTCCGCCAACTGCACATCAGGTCTTGTTCACCAGTATGGGTTCTCAGTGAATGGATTCAGAATGGTAATGAACATTTGCCAAACCCATAGAAAACCCATTATGTGCATATTTGTCCATTACTATTACAGAATCATTGGATGCTATAGAAATATTGATTATTTTTACAGCTACTACGTTCTATCAATTAATTATTCCTAAATGTAAGTAAACCAAAACTCTATTATTCAGTGTGCTTGGCATTATGCCTTACTGTATACAGTTTTCTGAAATACAATAGACAGGCAAATAAAGTAGGGGTACATTCATAATGTATATTCTTTTTCTGCTTACTTTACTTCTACCCAGACTGTGAATCCTTGAAAAAGAACACAATCAATTTAGCTAATTTAAACCAAAATTGGACTTTATTGCTAGCCCCTCCAGTTTCATATACCCAGCCAGAGCTTACAAAAGCCTAACATATCTATCCTTTCCCTAAATAAGGGGTGCACAGTGTCTCACAGCAAGAGGACCCCAGACCCTACTCAACCAACAGGGACCCCTACAGCAGTCTTGTCTCTGCTTAATTTTTGTTGTGTTATAGTTGAGTTGAGTGGAGTCAGAGTTTACCTGAAGTTCTTTGGAAGGGATTGTGCAGTCAAGGAATTGACAGTTGCTTTGCTGTACTTAAGCAGCCAGTTGTTACATATTTTGTGTGGAGCCAACCACATGCCCATACCCAACAGTATTGGGCGCTAAATCTTTCTAAGACCAAATATAGTGGCATAGGAATATGTAGCTAAAGGACTGCCATTATTTGAATCAAAAAAATTGGCATTTTACCCCACTTACTATTCCATTGATCTAAATGCTGTTGCATAGCAAACAATGGCTCTGTGTATAAATCCAAAAGTCAGAGCATCATAGTCCAACATGACTCACTCCAGTAGGTACCCATTCAATTGAACCAAACCCATTGGAAGAGTTTGCTAATTAAACAAAAGTTAGTGTAATCAGAAGGAAAAATAAATAACTGATTTATTGTATATCTTTCGAAGTGGGTGATTTTGGAGGGTCTGTGTTTACTGGAATCCAAAATCAATACATCCAACTTGACATTTTGTGGACTGTGAGACCCTTTACCAAGGGATAGATTGTGAAACCATATTTATACTTTTGTATCTTTGCCTTGATTAAAGTAGTCAAGTCCTCAACACATCACAACAGTTGTATGGGTTATGAACCTCCAGTAAGCAGATAATGCCGGACCTTAGTGTGCTGGTTATCTGTTGACTAAAGTGAACCTGTTTTTTTGTTTTGCATTGAACAAAGCATGGGGTCACTTTAATGAGTCTTTACAGAGGCCACTAAAGTCTGTTTTTCGTATTTTACATTAAACAGTGAAAGCTATTTTTGTTGTTAGCCATTCTTACTAAATAAAGGGCTTTGTCATTATCTTAGGTCCTTTGTTGTTAATTCTCCCTCTACCTTAGCTCGTGCTCTGAAATTGGAGGATCACCTGTGATGGAGCTTCGTGTCAGGCAATTTATCCTTCCCCAACAAAGAAAGGGCTGAGAGTGAAGTTTGTAGGTACCTGGTCATTATTTCTTTTCTTACTGAAAATGCAGCTTTCAAGAATGAAAAATAAAAGTTAGTAAACAGCAAAAAATAAAAAAATAAAAAAGACAAACAGAAACATTCAGCAATGATGGATCTCTTGCATTTGTTATTCCGTATCCAGAAATTGCCCTTGGCTCCCTGCTTATCTCTTTGCATTTGTGAATTTCATTCCCAATTGTTTTATTTCTGGGCCGCGATGCCGCACCTCGCTGTCACGCTCTCGGTACACATTGCTGCTGTTAAACAAAATAAAATGCCCACGTTTTATCTTTTCAGAAGTGGAATACTGGCTGACTCTTTCAGGAACATAAATCTGCTGGATCAGGTGCCCTCTTTGATACATTCTTATTGCTTTGAAATGCTTCTTTTCAAGTGTAACCTTTTCCATGTCTGCAGTTTCTTTGATTGTTCCTTCTTTGGACAAAAAAAGCGTAAGTGGGACTTGAGGTTGTGTAAGCACAAGCAGTTGATACAATAATGCACTTTAAGTAGACTGGTCATTTTGTGGTTTAAGATAGTGGGGTAAGTGAACTGTTTATTAGCTCTAGAATGGCATTATAGTTTTATAATATCTTCCTGATTACTGTGCATTTGAAGCCCCTTCTGGAACAAGGGTCATTGCTAGGATTGTGATGGATTCAAGGGCACCCGTGAAGGTCCTCATTCATCCAAGTCATTGTGTATCTAGTAGTAGTTAGATCTTTTCTCAAACTTTTTACCCTTGAAATAACTTTCATGTCTTCAGGGAACCCTTTCTATAATTATTATATCAACAGCTCACATTACATTAGGATGGGGGTCAATGGAAAGAATTATGTTACATTGCGGGTCTTTGGGAAGAATATCACCATTACAGATAGCCAAAGAAAATATTGGTGTCACTTACACTGACCTGAGAGGCAAAAATGGTTTGTGGCTCAAGGAACCCCCAGGAACCTCTAGAAGTTAACAAGGAACCTCAAGGAACCTCAGTGCAGTCAACTGCACTGAAGATGTTACGCAGCTCTCCAAGCTGCTTCATCAGTTAAAGATGAATGATTGGTTAAGCATTTTGGTAAGCATTTTGGAGAGTTGTGTGTTTGGAGAACGTCCTCAACATTACAAGAGCAAGTCCAACTGAAGAGGACTAACTACTACTACTGAGAGGAGCAATGATGTGGCATGGAAAGCTTCCCACAGTGAAAGATGGGAATGGCCTATTTTGCTAACAATAGAAGGGGCATAAAGGGATATGGCTAACCTCAGCCTACTGTAAATTAAGAGATTAAGGTGAATATAACATACCAAGTACATAGATCTGGTCTACGTAACAATGTTATGTAACATATAGTGCAGGGGTTAGGTGTGTGTACTGTGCAAAGTGCAGGGGGCAGATGTATGTAATATGTTGAGTGCATAGGTTAGGTGCATGTACCATACTAAGTACATAGATCTAATTTATGCAACACAATTTTGTAACATATTATGCAATAGTCAGGTGTGTGTAATCTGCAAAAAGCAGAGGTCAGGTGTCTGTAACATGCTGAGTGCAGGGGTCAGGTACATGAAACATACTAGGTACATATATCTGATTTATGTATGAATATGACCAGGATAAACAGAATTGGTGATTTGTCCTACTTTATTATTATTGTAATTTTACCTGTTTTTGATTTGTATCATTTCTTTTATATACAAACATCTGCAACCATCCTTTTATTTTTTCTCTTAGCCTATTGACGCTACACTTCATCCTCTTCACTTAATTGTGTATCTGCGGCTCATCCGGAGTCACTGGCTAAAATCTTTGTTATAGGAGATGAATCAGGCCGAGGAATTATTGTGGGACTTGATTAGACAGGTCTGGGATCTGTAGACCGTGATCCTCTAACAACGCCTCTTCTTTCACTTCAGGAGGAGATTAAAACTTGACAACAGAGCTCACTTGGCACCATAATCAAAGTCCAGCAGCGGTAATGGAAACCCTCTGGTTCTGTGTGAGATGACAGCCCAAGAGCCCAGCAAAATCAATGCATCATATGCAGCGTGAATGAGGCAGATTAAACAAATGTCGGCGGAAGATTCATGCTCCCTCTGGAGTTTTTAAGCACATTTTATCGAATGCTAGAAAGGTCAATCCTAAACAAAGCAAATCAGGGGAGTCAAGCATCTGCTTCTGTGGATGTGTTGGCTTTAAAGTGAACCCACCATACTTAAAAAACAATTAAGGTCTTGCACTTTTTATCCTTTTATAGTTCTGTGCTCTCAAATGTTATGATTTGTGTTAGAAAATGTCTCAAAATAACCTTATCTCTCTGTGGAATTGCTGTTTTTGTCCTATTCACTGCGGTGCTCCGTGCTGTCCGAGCTGAGTAACAGACACACCCCTTATATGTCCTTATATCTAATACGGAAAACGGAAGTGGGCGTGGCTGCAAAGGCCTGTTACATTTACACTGGGTCTATTTTTTGGGGCTATTAGACTGCCCTGTCATATTGATACTCCTGGAACAACCTCTATAGCAGAAATGATAGCGTAAGTCTAGCAAAACAGGGGGTGTAGCTGGCTCAGTGATCGCAATTAGGTTTTAAAGCTCAGGACTTCTTTTTTTATTACTTATATGACCCAACCAATAAAACCAGTGAGCCTGTAACTTCCTGTACAAATGTTAAAACAGTGTTATCCACCCACCTTCCCCCAATGATTTTAGGCTGTTCACATGGCAAAGTGAATTACCCCTTTGCAAAGAAAAATAATCTTACCTTAGTAAAAACTAAAGGATGAAGCTCTGCTGACTTCAATCATCCAATCGTGCAAGAAAAAAAGAGTTTTCTAACATGATTTGGTCTTCTTTGCAAAGTGGACAATCACCACATTTACTAAGTTAAGTGAATTATCCCATGCCAATTCCTATTGGTAAGTGAACAGCCTAAACTTCTTTATAGAGAGGAATTAAAATTGTGGTGCTCTGCGTGTTTAAGATTCTTCCCATCAATGGGCCTGATTTATTAAAGCTCTCCAAGGCTGGAGAGAATACACTTTCATCAGCCAAGCTGAGTGATCCAGCAAACCTGGAATTGATCTGGTCTGGGATTCAAAACATTTGCCAGAAAAAAACAAATTACTTTGATGGAATCCATTCCACATTTGCTGAATCACCCAGCTTCAATGACGAAAGTGTATCCTCTCCAGCCTTGGAGGGCTTTAATAAATCAGGCTTATTGGGTGTCAATGCTGCTTTCCCATAAATGCAGTACAGTAAGTGTTTTCACCCTAGGGCAGAGATTGTTTGCCAGGATCATTAGGTGAAAAAAATAGTAAAAATGCCTAAAGAAGGAAAATGATGTAACCACAAAATGCAATGACTAGTAGCTGTATAATAATGATTGTTTCAAACTACGTCTTGGAACAATATTGTACCCAGAAGTGCATGGAAGCCACTTGACCATGAGAATGAGAAAATGTTTTTTAAATTGGAATACACATTAAGCATTACTCATCTGGATTCTGTTTAAACAAGTGAGTTACAATATATTCCACTTCATTCTTCATTGGTGCTGTGAACATTTTATGAAACAATTATTCCAGTTTGGGTTTATTCATAGGGATGACGTGCAGTGACCATTGGCAAACAACCAACATCCAACTTTTTAATAAGGTTGAAAGTGAAAAAAGTTCCCTTTTTGAATTCTTCTGGGGGAGAACCAGAACCATCATAAGAATAATGCTCACCTTTTAAAGCTCTCAACCCCGATGGAATCCTGGTCCAATTGGTTCTGCGCCAACCTGTCTTCCTTCTTGCCATAGTAGACTGGACACTGGGAGCCACTATCCTATTTCAACTTCTTCCTTCTTGTGATATCAAAGCCCAGGTGCAAGTTCAGGTGACGCGCCATCATGTAAAAAAAAATGTGCCAATCTCATGCATACACAGTTTTTAAGCTAGCCTCCTGGGATATATGAGGTATGCATGCCAGTAGGGTGCTGGTTTCCCCTTCAGTCTACACTGCCGTGGCAGTAAACACAAAGGAGAGGCATCCTCCCCTTTTGATTTAAAGCAGAATTATCCCTAAAACAAAAACATCCCACTTACCTTTACTTTTGCAGAAAGTGTCGGGCACAGCCATCTTTTTCCATCTTCTTTTTTCTTCTGGCTATGTCACCCGATCCCGCACTGCACGAGAGCAAGATCGCGTGACCTAGCCTGCTGTAAATGCGGGAACTGCTCATGCGTGAGATCAGCATTTTTTTCCCATGGCAGGAAAAAGCCTGTGAGATCGGACATGCGCAGAAGAAGCATCCCAAAGGCTCTTGGAATACATGATGTAGGAAATCAAAGAGACCCTGTACTCCCATGCTGGAGCAGTAAAGACAGAAGAAAAGTGGATTCTGCCCCCTTTTTTTGTACATTTTTACTTTATATAAAAGGGTTCTCTACTTAAACTTTTGTTGATAGTTCCGCTTTAAGAACACATATAAAAACATTATATAAAAAGACAGTCTTTGAATTTGATGATCAGTCTGAATACGATCTAAAGCAAAAACAATAAAAACTTTTTTGTAAAACTGCTGTTCAGGCAGTGGGAAATGTCACACAAGCGGCCTAGAAACACTCCGAAAAAAAAAAATACAAATTAGTAAAACTTGCGATTTCATCTTCTACCAATTGTGATTCTAAGCGTGCTTCCTGTCTAAAAGGTGGGGCTGCTCTTTACAAATGTCTTTACATGAAACAACTTGTAATTTATGCCTAATGAGCTTTTTACTGTAGTATCACAGGAGCTATAGATACAAAATAGGCTCTCAGAGGTACGCAACAGCCACTGTAACAATTCAGATTTCCAAATACACAAAGCCTGTGCTTTATTTAAACAATGTATTTTTCTACAATAGACATGAAAAAGAAAGCCATGTAATTAGATCGCAGTTTATTAGTCCTTGCTGCAAACGTGACATGCTGCTCAATTGTTCCCATTCCTTGTGGCTTGTGCTTTCCTTTAAAGCTTTTCTGTATGTGTGTTTTTCCAGCTTGTATGTTTTTTATTAGTCACAGTACATACTGTATTAAGCTAGCAACCATTGTTGGGGAGCTACTGGATTTGAAACAAAAATGTGTTTGCATATTTATCCTTACATCCCCTCTTTGCTCTTAATGTATTGTGTTGCTGTGGTAGGCAGATGGGTTGACAAGTGAAGCATTCAGGTAAGACAATCTGTCAGATCTTTACAGGGAACTTGCAATACTTGAACTTGATAGAAATTAAGAATGCTGACTTTAAAGGATCCCGATTCTGTGTTCCCTATCCTAGTTTTACCAAGTAGTAAATCTGGTACTGAGAACAAGCTTGGAGAGTCTGAAGCTGTCAGTTGTAGATAATGGGGATCAATTAATAAAGGGGTGTCAAACTCTGGCCCCCAGCGTCCTTTTTTTTGCCCCCCAAAGGAATTCTGAATATGAACTGCAGCTGGCCTGCCGCTGCATTGAAATAGGGCCGCTACTACAATTCCCGGCATCACTGGTGTCTATAGGCCAACCCGATATAAACCCTTTTCATATGGAAACTGAGATTTTGATTCACATTCAATCTGGAACAAGCTTATAATAGTGAAAGAAAAAATCTTATGCCTCTTTCTCTATTTGTAACCTTCTGAGTTAAATTTCAATAGTAACCTTTTTGCACAGGCTAACAATAATAATAATAATATTCTTCTACGAAAACCCAACCATTCAAGTCCATACCTTGGAGTAGGAAGGAAAAGTACAGATGAGGGGGAGTGCTACAAATGCCAGACGCGGCCAATGCCGAGCTAAATCTTATGTGGCCCGCCGCTGGAACTCCCTCTTCATTGAAATAGGGCTGCTACTGAAATTCCCGGCATTATTTGCACCTATAAAACAGTCCAATGCAGAGCCACGCATAGGCAGAGAGCCGGCTGGTCTATAGACGCCAGTGATGCTGGGAATTGTAGTGGCGGCGTTATTTCAATGCAGCAGCAGGCCCACTGTAGTTCATATTTAAGATTCATTTGGGAGCTATGAGATCGCCCGTAGCAATGGGGGGTGTTTCAAATAGGAAACAGGGCCAGCAGGTTTAATGTTCCTGAAGGGTTTTATTCACTTAACAATATTTTCACACAAAAACAGGCAAAATAAAACAAACAGCAAAAATAAAGCTTGCCCACTTGGCCACTAACTCACTGTTAGTTCCCTTAACTAGCAATCCAGCCCAACCTAGTGCTGTGCAGGACTATAAGGCCCTAACATACATCTTTTGCAACAAAGTCTGTGTCTTTACTCACAGTTCCCAGTTCCCAGTTCCCAGTTCCCAGTTCCCAGTTCCCAGTTCCCAGTTCCCAGCTCAGCAGCCAAGACAGAGGCACAGGAATAAGCAGACTGGGGGTTTACATCCCCAGCCTAATTTCCAGGATCCATTTCAGGTGAGACAGTTACACCTGATCATACCCAGGCCTCTTTAGCTCCCCCACCTGGCCAAGAAGCTCATGGTCATTAAGCCTGGTCCTTCAACCCCACCTTCAGGTTAAACGGAAAACTCACTAAACAGAAAAATAATCTGCGTATAACCTGTATCTGGGGCAAATGTACCTCTCATCTTGGACAAAACCCTTTTATTCATTTATTTGATTTTTATTGATTTATATGATTTTTTATGATTTATTTGGCCAGCCGTTACAGGGCCAAAAAAAAAGGACTTGGGGGCCAGAGTTTGACACAATTGCTATAGACAGTATGAAGGGGGAAATTGAAGTTTGTATAATAAAATAATCTTAAATAGGCATGGCCCACTGTTATTACCATCCTGGGAAATTCCAAGGAGCTATTGTTGGAGTGCATGTAGACAGAAAATGGTTGAAGAGGCTGCACAAGTTTAGCAGCAGAGAGATTCTTTAAAGGATGAAAACAGATTAAAAAATATATATTTTATTGGATAAAATAGTGATTGCTTATGATACACTTTGCTCTACTGAACTAAATTTTATTCAGTCATAATTTTTACATGCTTCATATACAGTACAGTGGTGGCTCATTTACATTTACATTGCCTAGAAACTACCAATGCACAGGCTGAAATTTCCGATTTAATAACACGCACAAGATATTGACTTTTCTGTTACAATTAGCATACAGTACATTGGCTGTTGATTGACAGCATTTCTCCCATTGGTCCCATTAAATACCTGCTCAAAGCTGGCTACGATGTTTCCAAGCATCCTTCAAAAACATTCCCTCAATTCACAGTCCGAGCCTGAAACTTGAAGCCTGACTTTCCATCTCCGAAACTAGAGCATCTTTTTTTTGTATTTCTTTTCAATATTTCTTTCTCATTAATAAAATCGAATCACTGGTATGAAAATATCAGAGGCGCAGAGTGTAAGGTCGCCGGTGAGAATAGTGAGGAAGTATAGATTTACTATGAAATCTCAGAACGCTTATATCTCCCAGCTATATTAGCATGCACGGGTTGTGAAGCACAAATGTTTTTTTTTCTTTTCACTAGTGATAATACGTGTAAAATCAGGCTGTATATAGCAATGGAAACTGTATAAGGCAGCGGAATTTAAAGGTCATTCCACCAAAATTTAAAGAATTTTTTTATGGTAGAAGATGGGGAGCAAAACCACCTGCCACCACCATTTTTCTTATGAGGAATCTATTGGATGGAGATTTGTCCTGAATTACCATGTTCGAAAACTTGCAATGACCAATATAAAGGATTTCCCATTGCTGGGAAGAAAAGAGAATAAAATAAAAAAAACTTAAGAATACAAAGAGGATAAAAATATAAAACCAGTGGACAGGAATAGGGGTGGAAATTATGGCAGGTAGAGAAATTGGGGCGTCTTACCCTGTGCTCACTTGGGTCTCATTCCACCAATCGCCAAGACAGTTTTAGATGTCACAACAATGTTTAGGCTATACTCCAATTTAATATAAATATAGAATCTGTCTTATTAAAAATCACTATCTACTTGACCCCATAATCTTTCTCCCAGCTTTAAAACAGCATCAAACAATTGAAGAATAATGATCACTTAATTTTTGCTTGACATAAAACATAGCCAACATATTTCAGGGGATTGGTGCTCTTCTTCATGGCTTTGGTGGCTCTAGATGTGTTGGTTGTATACATTTGGAGTGGCAAACATTGTTGGGTTCCTTACTAGCACCCAAGCAAAATTAATTGGAAACAGCAGAAGTAACCAAGGATTAAATAAAAAAATATTAAAAACATCTTATCCTTAGGTTTTGTTTAGGTGGCAAGAGGCTCTTTGTAGAGCAGATCTTCCATTTGGTCAATCACCAAGCAGTAAGGAAGAGAAGTGAGTCACGTTCTCCCTATACGTAGAAGTGGTTATCCTCAGAGCCCCTGGGAGCTGATCAGAGCTTTATCAATTCTGCAGGGAAGGTCTTGGCAATTTTTAATTACATTAGGAAATTTAGGAAGAATTTAAGGTGGTTTTAGGATACTGAAACAAGGTACAACTCCTTCCCGAGTACAGAATTCAAATTTTACTTTCATACTCCGGCACTGTGAACAAGAATAATTCCTATATTGTAGTTAGGCCAATGTTTATGGTTAGATTGATGTATTGATGCCTCATTTCGATAGTTCTCTGGTGTTGATTGGTTTGTTTCCACTTGACAGACCATTCCCCGCCATCATTTCTCGGGGTCACGGGAACGATGAGAATGATGCCGGCCGCACACTCCGTCAGCCAGAAAGCCAGTTTCTCGTACGAGTGAGCACAGCACATTGGCAGGTAGGTCATTTAGCAAACACATATTTTCCTTTTTAGTATGTAATGATAACCTGAATAAAAGGTTTGAATTACCAGGCATGCTGAACGCACTGTACCGCTGACTGATGAAGGCTATTTATGTCATAGAGAAACAAAACAGCCCAGCGAGGAAGGAAAACTGGAAAAAGAGAGAGAGAGAAAATAAAGTATAATTTGCCATGGAAGAAATTATGAACTCTAACCTGGGGCTATTTCTTTGTTTCTTTCTTTCGCTCTATCTTTTGTTCTTTATTTCTTTCGATCTTTCTTTCGCTTTTTTCTTCTCCTTTTATTCTCATGAGTGGTGGGAACTACTTTTCTCAGGAGGCTTTAACCCTGATGCAAACAACATCCTCTGGAATCTTTAATATATCAAAATTGGATGGAGCTTCATTTGCATATAGACCATCCTAGCTAAAACCCACATGTGATTCATGAATTGGATTGAAATCCAATCAATAAAGGAATAGCCTGGTACAATAATAAAGATAAGGAGAAAATTACTGATTTTCAATTTTGTAACTCCCAAATCAACACCTGATCACATCTAGCCCCACCCACTGCTTTCTGGTTGGACAGTGCTGCCTTTGTTGCTGAGTCCCTCCCACTGTGTCCTGTAGCGGCTGCAAGGGGGAGTATGTAATACACAAGTGAATTTTATGAGACTTGTGTATCAAAATGTGTTTTTGTGCTTGTTTAGACTGTTATATAGGAAAAAAAAGATAGAGAAAGTAAAGTCATATTTCCATAAACTACAACAAACCAATTCAAGGGACCTTTAAGCCACTAAATAAAAGGTATAAGCACCTTTATCATATTAAAAACATATTTTCTTCTGTTTAAAAAAAAACATCATTTATATATTTATTGTAACATTAAGAACAATAGAATGTACTCGTTCATTCAGTCTCACAGAAAGTTAGTCCAGGAGCTGGCGTGTAAAGAGTAGGCAGAAGGCCTAGAAGACCTAATGCCAGGGGGAGCCATGGGGACAATAAGGTTAGGTAAAATCAGCTGGAGGTCAGGTGGCCAGGAAACAATTTAGGGATTTGTCAAGGCTAAGAATTAGGCTAGGAGTGTAGAAGGGTTAAAAGGTTAAGAAACAGGAAGTGGGGGCCCTTTTTAGAAAATGAAAAGTTAGTCACCTACCCTTCAGGAGGCCAGGGGAGGAAATGTAGAGTTTTTAAATGGGGTTGGCAATTAAGGTCCTTGGGGGGCAGCATTGGGTCTAAGAAAACAGGAGAGAGAGTCATCTCTGGTATGATATCTCCTCAATTTAAAGGTACAGGGTGTGGTATTTGGGTATGGATGATAAAAGGGGGCTGCAAGGAAGTCTTTGTTCCCGAGCCAGTGGAGTAAGGTGTGGCTGGGGGCAATTACATAGGATACAGGCCCACAAACACGGAATAAGTGGGTGAGCTTTGCCTTTGAGCACCTGCTACCAGAAAAGGTTATTACTGCCGGGAGTTAGTTGTGGTTGGGATAACATGTTGTTATAATAATATATTTTGTTGTTCTTAATTTCATTGCTAATATTATTTGGTTGATGTAATGTTTTTATTTATGGTAATACAGTGTTAATATTTGTTAATACTTGTTTATTAGTGTTGAAATGAGAAGGCTTCATTTAAAAGAAGAAGTGGCAATAAAGGGGTGGAGAGCATCATGGTCAACATGTTTCGTAACATAAAAAACCTCAGAACTTCTTAAATGAATTGTTAAATTAATTTTCAGGATGGCAAATCCAAAAAAGGACTGGACAAAGCAGGGCCGATATCCAGCATCAACCTGACATCTCAATTTATACAAATGCTTCATGGGAGGGCCATATTGTAAGGTCCTTTGATCCTGCTTAGTATTCAAAGTTGATTTGAATTGATTATATTCTTCTTTCCACTCTTTGAATTGATTAGATCTCTTTCATCTTCAGGGCTGTGTGTAGAGAGCACTCCATGTTTTTTATAGAAAATTGTGCATTTGAAACATTTTGCTGTAAATCCCCTTACTTTTCTTTTTAGCCTGCCCACTTAATCAATCAATCAATCAATCAATCAATCAATATTATGATATATAGAAAAATAGATAATAGATAGAAAGATACCCACATAACTCTATTGTTCATATATACAATTTGGCATAAAGACAATGACATATATCAGAGTGGCACATATTTTTCTTTTTACTCTTTTCTATGTTTAGCTATTCCTCTAGCTTTAAACTTCTATGTGAACCTCTGTCCTTGCAATTATTATTAAAACTTTTCTATATTGAGGCTTAATAGGGCTGGGAGTTTTTCTCCTGCACCCTGTGTTCCAGCCCCTGACATAACACACAATTGCTGTCCTCAGTGACACCTAATAACCAAGAGGTAATTGAAACATAACTCAGTGGAAATGACACCTCGTTTAAGGGGCAGAACTGGATGTCTTGCTTCTCTGTTTTTCAGGAAAATACAAAGATCTGAAGTAAAGAGTGCTGTTTGTATCTAGAAAGACTGTATACAATACTACCTGGACATACAGTAATCCTGTTGTGGTCCATTTTGGCTAACCAAGCTTCATGCCTGGATAAGGATATATTGCTATTATGGGAGAGTCTGGGAATTCCAGAAAACTTGAAATGGATTATTACACAATGGGCAGTCAATGACAATTGGCGGTAAGTATTTTGAATGTTGGTTGCTCAACAGAGGGCAGGACTGCCCTTTGCCACCCACAGCTTATGAGAACACTCACCAGGACACTTTACGATGTACTTGTACCATGCCCATGAAAATCCTTCAGGGGCAGTTTGTCCTGGGTGGTTCAGTTTAATATTAGAAAACTACAAGATGTGTGACAATTGTTACTCCATGTAAAACCATTTGATATTTACCAAACGTTCTCTACTGGAGAATTCCATGTCCATGTGTTTTTAAAGACAAAGATTGATTCTGCTCCGGATTCTGTAAAATAATGAATATATAGAATAAAAAAATTATAACTAATGGAGCTGGACTTCAAGCCAGGAAAAAAAACCTAGTGGAATCCCATTAATAATAAGACTACTCTTATCCAGGCATGGTGCGTGGGTATCCAAAAATTAAGGAACATGCAACACCCCCTCCTCCCCAATCCCAATGCTACTACACATTCAGTACCATACCATACTATGGTGGGTCCAATGTTAAGGGATGGGGCTTTTTTCTTACATCCAATCACTGTAATAGGATCTGAATTTTTTTTAGAGGAAGGCTTAATTTTAAAATGAAAAATTGTAATGAGGCAGGTTTATTTTTGCAGAAGAAACAGGCAATGTACTTTCTGCAATAAAATAACGTCAGCCACCTGATCATAATTTTTTAAATACACCTACCTGTCCCAGTTTATTAGCCAGGCCAGGATGACATAACTGCAGTGCATGCCCGACATATCCCCGCATTGCACACAATTTTTTTTGCAGATCTACAGTTTTGATTTAAAGTGTGATTGTTCAATAAGGTCTACTTTAAATTTTTATTTGATGAATGGTAGCAATGGGTAAGGGGTACCCTGCTCCCATAGAATATAGAAGAATAAGCACAGGGTTAAAAACTTAAACTCTTTTTTAAGATGCAGAAATTCACTCTCCGTGTGCGTGCTTATGAGAAATACATTTTGTTCCTGCACCGACTGTCGAAGCAATGAGGTGGCTGCAAATGATGCAGAAACTTTGGCTTAGAGCAAGCAACAGCGCAAAGTCACGGATGAGGCCAAGAGGGTGACTAATGGCGTCTTTCATTGTCCTCGATGGTCATGTCCAATTTAAGTTCAGAAAACAGTTCTTTAAGCCGTGAAATGATGCCCACTGGCACAGCGGCTTACACATATGATATCGCCATACAGCCAAACGGTCCAGAGTTGGCAGCCCATAATATATGCTGGTTGACAGTGGAAGGTAGTTGAAAAATTAGGCAGCGTAAGTAATTAGACCTTGGGAAGAGGATTCGAGGACTTTCAGGGACTGCAGTTTTTGCCGCCAGACATCATTTAAGAGAGCCAGTGTTAGCCTTACCATTAACTCTTCCTGATTGCAGAGGAATAGTCAAAAGAATAATTTTACCTTACTGAAAATAAAATCTCAGGTCATTTTAACTACAAATAATTTTCTTTTAGAATCTTACCTGCTTCTGCTTTGTAGATACTGAAATAGGCAACTCCAATGCACCTACAGATGAAGTGTTAATAATCTGCCTACTATAACCACATGATAAATCTCAGCCAAGGACCTTTCTGGATCTTTTGTTAACATGGGGGAACCTTTGGAAAAACTTTCAGGTCTTTAGGGAACCCCTTCTATAGTTGCAGTACATTACAGTACATTAGTGTGATGGTCAGTGGGAAGAATGTCTCTTACATTGCTGGCCATTGGGAAGAATGTCGCCCTTACAGATAGCCAAAAAGATCATTGGTGTCACTTAAACTGACCTGAGTGGCATAAATTGCTCATCGTTCATGGAACCCCATTAACCCTCGAGTTGGAAAATAATTGGAAAACGCTGCTTTAGATCTACAACATTTTTGGCAATAGCCTTAATGTTTGGATTCAGGTCCATTGCAAAACTGATCCAAACATTTTATATTGGGTTTGGTTCTAATAGGACCAGACATTTGCTGTGTTCGAGCTCACTATGGGTCACAATGCAGAATTTGTACCTAGTCCTAACTATCCCTCATGGAATCTCTGCATCACCACCAATGATTCTCTAGCTACAGATCGGTGGGACCTAGTCTTTCACATGAGGAGCACCTCTTCTAATCTGGAATGTCTCCTTCACAGTAGGAGCTTCTTTCAGACCCCCCATTCATTAATGGTAGAGAATCTTTTCTTCTGGGTATATATATAGTGAGCTACCAGAAATCGCTCATAAGAGCTCCTAGTGGCCCTCTGAAGTGAAGGAACCAGATCTCAATGGTGGTTCTTTAAACAGCGGTTCCTCTGTCAGTGCTCACCACTGTTAATTACTGTTACTATAAATTGAACTGCCAATGACTAAAGGGTTTATAATTATTGTTTAAGTACTGTATAGCTAGAGCTAATGTGAGCCATATACTTGTATAAGGAGTTGTATTTCAATGCAATGTATGCTTTGTATGCCTTGCAATGTATCAAATAACACTATATATGGCCAAAACTTAAATAGCTGTACATAAATAACGACCACCCCTTGTATACCTATGTGTATAAAAAGACCGCCTTGTCAAATAAAGGTCAGAGAATATTTCTAAGACCATACTGTGTGCGTGTGTGTTATTGGGATATCTCTCCAGACGTCTGTCTCTGTGGGTGAAGGAGAAGTCACGGTGCTTTCGAGGAACTAGAAGTAGAAGCAGATCTTTTCAATGACAACTGGTCATGAGTCATTTGAACGGTGGTTGCAGGGGACCAGACTGTCCTTGACATCACCAGCCAATGGGATTACTGACCAGGTCACTTTACAATGTACTTGTATCAAACCCATGTAAGGTTTGGTCCAAGTACAGATCACCGGAGAATGTTTGGTGAATGTCCGATTCACTGATTTATAAATAAATCTCATATTATTGATATATTTAAATCAAGATGATCACATTTGTAGATGTATCTATAAAGAATCAAATATTAATTGCCAACAGAATGAAATTTACTAAAAAAATACAATAATACAAAAGAACTTTGTTCTGGATTTCCATTTCTTCTGTTTTATAAAAAAAAGGAAAAAATAATAATTAGTCCTCCAGTCTTTTTAGAAAGAAAATTACTGTTACATTAAACTGATGATATTTTTATTCAGAAGACAGGGAAATCAAAAGTGCCTCCGCCTCATAATGACAGGAAAACTTTTAAAAGCTTTGGAACACTTCTACTTTCCGGAGTTAAGAGTTCACTTTGTTTTTTTTTTTTTTTTTTGCATTTATTGAATTATTAATCTTTTTTTTAGGGTAAAAAGTTTGCCAAATTATTTTGCATTGTCATATTAGATAATGTTGCATTTCTATGAAGGAAAACATAAATATGTACTTATAAATAAAATACTTGTGTTCTGACTTTGCATCCTGCTGATCTCTAGCAATCTCTTTGTAGCCATATGTAATTCATAGATGGCTGCATGGAATTTCTCTTGGCAGAATTGCTGATTTCCATGGATGTGGACTTTGTCTGTGTCTTGTATTTTCAAACAACAGCTTGAATAGAAGCCTTGTGACAGGTCAAGGTTCCAAGTTTCAATCTGGAGTTGATTCCAAATAGAATTTTAGCAATTCTGACCTTGGACTGAATTTCCAAGTTTGGATATGCCTACTAAAAGTGTTTACAGTTGGGAGCATCTAATGACAGGCTTCCACATTGGCATGCCTACCTCTGTCTTATGATTGATGTTCGTGCAGCCCTTAATAAAAGATGGTGCATGGCTAGCCAAGGCGCCATTTTGTCTTAGTCCAGAATAGAGCTTGAAGGCTGCTAAGAGGGACAGGAAAGAGCGTACAAAAAAAAATAGGAATATTAAAAAGGGGCAAAGACTGCTTGCCTTTTTCTGTTACTGCTAAGCAGGACAAAGGTTGGAACTACAGTAATAGGAACAGATAGAAGTTGGGAATAAATGGAAAGGGGGCAAGCATAGTTAGCCAAGACACAAAATTCTGATACTGCTATTCTGGGAGAGATAGAAGAAAACAAAAACTAAGTTGAACTAACTAAACTAAAGTTAGGGTTTCCTCCCAAGTTGTCCAACAAATACATAATAAACAATAATGTCGACAAGGAACCTAATTAGAAGTCAGATCATAAAATGCCAATTAGTATAAAATACACCATGGAGCATAATGCTGCACATTAAAAATACATGATCGGCTCTATCTGATATATTCAAAGTATCCAAACAACTTGTTAAAGTAGATCAAGGCTTGGTCTTGACCGCATCTGCTGGCTTGACCCCAACGTCTCTTCTGCATATTAGACCACCCTAAGTTCAGTTTTTCTGGCCTATCTATAAAAAAAGGAGATTGAGAGCATTTGAAATGAAATTACATTATTGCTGGTTCTCACATTTTGAAGAACATTCTTGGCTTTTTCATTCTTGCCCCCTGGGTTTATCATATTACTGTCTATGATATACTGGCTAACCTAACCTAACTTGGGAAAAAACACTTTGCTCTATTTATGTTTTCTTCTACCTGAAAATATTTTGGGGTACAGCCTGTTTATCATAAAATATCTATACTACTTTCACTAGTCAGGGACAGAGTTTTTTTTATCCAGGGACAGAGGGAAAAAAAAGTGCAGACAGTGATTGCTAATAATTACTTTGGGGTAAAGTGCTTTTAGGAAAAGTGCTTATTGGGGAATGCACTTTGGGAAAACTGATTGGGTGCAGTGTGACTGTTAACCAAGTGAAATCAGAGTAATTATTTGCAAACTATTTTTTTTCTATTTTGGTGAAAATATTTGCCTGTTTTCAAAGTTACCCCTTCCAAAGTTACTATATCCAAAGCATACAGTATATTAGCATGGAGGCCAGTGGAAAGAAAGCCCCACAAATTGCTGGACACCCTTAGAGTGAGCCAATTGTTGTCATGTACACTGACCGGAGAGAGATCCCAATTGCTCATTGCTCAAGGGATCCTAGTTGAGATACACTGGTTTCAACAAATACATATACATTGTGATGCACAAACCTCATAAACTAAACAAAATCTTATTTTATCCTCCTAATACTGAGCCAAATCCTCCTTTATGTTTTCTCTTTCCAAAACATGGAGGGAAGGGTTCAATTCAATATAGCAGCTGGTAGAGCTAAGTGTGGCAAGATATAGTCTTGTCAATCAGCGGGGACAATGCTTTTAGACATCCTGAAGACATGACATGGTCATGACATGGACACCATGTTATCATGAGGGGTAGCAATAAGATTGGTGAAAAGCACTGGTTATACTTCAGTGGTGAATCTTAGTTCTTCACTGCTTGACAAGGTGCTACTGATGGTCAATTTGCAGCAACGTCAAGAAGAACTATGATCTCCTATTACAAAAAAATTGTGTTAGTCCCTCTGCAAAGTCCTTTTATATACCTGTTTTGATAATGAAGTCAACCAATTGCAGCGTCCTACAATGGTTTGGCATTGATGCTGCACTTCCCCTAAATTTGGAGAAGAGTTTTCCATTATATATAAGCTGTGTTGGCTTCCATTACAGTTGGATGAGAAGATGTTGGAGATTGGAGGTAGTGTGGCTCTTTACATGGTCACCATGACCCACAAGCTTGTCAATCAGAACCTGCCGACACCTTGACCTGGCCACTGCCTTTTTGAGTTGCTGAAACCCACCTATATCAAGCTGCAGTGTTTGTGAGGAGAGCATGTGAAATACAAACAAAGAATTAGGCTCAGACAGGAAATTTAAAGAAATGTATTTGACTTATGAATATTGTGCATCACATAGTAACTGAATTCAGCACCCAATTAGACTGTAGTAGGATAGCCTTTAGTTATCTTATCATCCTTTTCCTTGCATATGTTGTCCATGATCATAGAGTTTATCATTGTTTATTCACTACAATGGACTGATATCAAACAACAACACATTTAATCTTATCCGGTGATCATAGTTGATATGGACATCTTTACAGTTGTTTTGACAATTCATCATCCCAACCTTGGAAAAGCCCTGACAGATCTCACCTCATGGGGTTACCTATCACATTATTTTATTTTCTTGACAGATATAGATGACCATCAGGTGAATTGTCTCATTACATAGTGATAGACTAAACATTTTGAGTAGACGTGAAATAAAGAATGTTTAACATTTGTTATTTTCTAAAGGCTGTTTATCTGCCTGATTTCAGCATTGTTGTGCCTGGATACATACACCATCTCTAGAGAGCCTCGAAATCTGTAAAATATTCACAAATATCTCCGGATCCACTACATGGAACTGACAGTGACAGCACTGTTAGATGATAGGCTGTATGGGTCATTGCAGTTTGTTTTCCTGAAATGCTTCAGTGCTGACGGTTATATTTCCCACACATTCTTCTCACTGCAGTCTTTGTGCTCTTTTTATTTCAAGCTGTAATTAGGAGAAGCAAATCGCGTAAAGAGTAATTTAAGATATTGTAATATATTTGTCTTTCACCAATTATTTAAAACAACAATTATTCAATATTTATTATTTTACTTTTTAAAAAAAATGTAGAGGTCATGATGTTGGGAGAGCAGCCTATCCATTCATTGGAGACCAGTGACATCACTGAGAATGCAACCTATCCAATCACCAGAACCCAGTGACATCACCAAGAATGTAGCCTATCCATTTATTAGAGACCAGTGACATCACTGACGACGCAGCCTATCCATTTATTGGAGACCAGTGACATCACTGAGAATGCAGCCTATCCAATCACCAGAACACAGTGACATCACTGAGAATGTAACCTATCCATTTATTAGAGACCGGTGACATCACTGAGAATGCAGCCTATCCATTAGAATGCAGCCTATCCATTCATTGGTGACATCAATAAGAAAGCAGGGCAAAGAATTAGTCCCCTGGATTAGAGATCTTATTGCAGATGTTTCCCTATTACTGACCATACCTTGTTCTGCACTGTGTGTCATGATGGAGACAGTCACTTGGTAGTAACTGGGCTTTGCGTCCTCAAGTAAGCACCTCCAGAAAGGAGCACAGTGATCAGCGGAGGAGGTAAAAAAGGTGCAAAGTTCTACTGCACAAGAGCCCTAGACCCTTCACAGCCAACATGGACCCCCACAGGGGTATCAGGTTAGTTGAATGGGGAGGGCCCAAGTCAGTTTTGCATAGGGGACACTGGTGACCAGGACAATAATATAACATCATCAATTCTAACAACAGGTTTTCTGAGACATGCAGGCAGAGGCAACAGTGCCTAGGACATGACATTGCTGATATATAGCTATGAGGTTACAAAAAGGAGTGCTCAGGTACCCTAGCATACCAGAAGTAAACTTCTATGTTTCATGACATTCTACTAGATAAAAAGTACTGCTTAGGCACAATTTACTTTTCTAGTTCATGACTGCTTTGTTACAATGCTGTGCCATGAACAGCCGGCAATGACAGCCTTGATTGTTCCATGAGCAAAATAAAACTATGTAAAGCCAAATATGTTTCAGTCAAACCCATGCTGGGATCTAACTCAAACATCATCCCAAGTGGGAGAAATAGTGGAGCTGAATCTGTTCAGCAGTGCTACAGACAGAAATAAAAATATCAAAATTCTTGCCTACATCCAAAACTTTTTTTTTTATTTGCATACTTTAAATACATATATTTTAAAAAATTATTTTATAAGAAGACCATATACTTTCCATTTTTAGAAAAAAATCTCATAAAACAAAAATTCTCAGAATTCTGTTTGTGTGTAGGGATTAGAATGGGACCCTAATTGTTATATTTGTAGTGTGGAACAGATGGTGATTGAGGACCCAAACACAGCTCTGGGATATTGGCTTTGGATAGAAGATTTCTTGCTGCTGCTTACAGACTCTACTTAAAAGTATTTATTGTACATTTTCTGCATCCCT
Organism: Pyxicephalus adspersus; assembly: GCF_032062135.1. Lineage (NCBI taxonomy): Eukaryota > Metazoa > Chordata > Amphibia > Anura > Pyxicephalidae > Pyxicephalus > Pyxicephalus adspersus. The sequence continues at coordinate 172,389,844 of NC_092858.1, forward strand.
GCTGTCATCTAACATATCAGCACATAATTATAAACATATATACAAAACAAGTAGCGATGCGGTAAGATTCAACCGCGTCTTATGCCACAAAAGAATTAAAGCTCAGTATCTAAGACTTTTCTGCACCCCCCCTCCCCAAGCCCACCTTATTCAGCAGCCACCTATTATTTAACCTCCCTGGCTGTATGATTAATTTAGTTTTTTTAAATGTCAAAGCAGTACATTTGACATTTAAAAATATTTTTTATTTTTAAATTTCCCACCAGTTCTGCCCCCCAAACACAGACGCCGCCGGCAAACACGTCGCATGCCCACCCGGAATCTGCATCCCCTAGCCTCGCGTCTCCAATGTTCACAGGCTGGGATGCGAGGCCAAGCGACACAGATGCCAGTCATTGCCAACGGGACGCAGATGATGGACGGGCATCACCAAGCAGACACAGATGCAGGGCCAGCATCACTGGAGATCGCCGCGGGCTTGTGATGACCAGGTAAGCCCTCAGTTCCACCCCAAATGTGGCTCGGGATTACCACTTTTTGTAATTAAATTTCATAGTTACCCACACTGGGGAATACTGCCACGGGGGTTAAAGTCCTTTTATGTCTACCATAAAACAAAGCACTAGGCACCACGTTTCCCCCCCTTGGGCCCACCATTGCGTATTTTTATTTAATACTTTTCCCAAATGTCTTTAGGTCAGCAACATAACCTGCAGGATTCTCTTTCCCAGGCCACGCTAACTAATGCAGACACCCTTATTATTCCACACCTAAAGCCCCCTACATCATGAGGTTGACCACCATTAGTCGTAATGCACAAATGAAAAACAGTATTTTTTTGTATTGTTATTATTTTATGAATGTTAGCCAAACATGATGAATATGTGTCTGTTGTCTACCTAAAACCTTAATACTGGATAAAGCAATTGTATGCACGTAACATCCCAACATAAACCGCAGGTTCCTCTTCATCCCTTTTACAGGATGAGCAGTGCCCACTAATGTAGAGAGCTGCATTCAACTTAAGATTTCAGCATTGGTACCCTGTGAATTAAGAGTTATATGGTAATGGCCTCTCGTGACACACTGCATATCCAATATGTCCTCAGTCTTCCACACCTAAAGCTCCCTTCATCATGGAATTTGACCACAGCTAGTCCAAAGGCAGTATTTTCTTTGTATTGTCATTACTTGATGATCATTAGCAGAATATTTTGAAAATGTGTCTGTTGTCTACATAAAAAAGCCCAAAAAGCCCAGAATCAATGGGAATCATCCACCCGATTGGATAAGCAATTGTTTGAACATTTCCCAACATGACCTGCAGGTTCATATTCATCATTCCCCAGGCTGAGCAGTCCCCACTAATGCAAACAACTACATTCATCTGATGATCACAACATCTGTACACCATGAAGGAAGAGTTTTATGGTAATGAACTCCTGCGACACACTACACTTCCAATGTGTCCTCATTCTTCAACACCTCAGGTCCCCCACATCATGGAACTTGACCACCAATGGTCCAAAGGCACAAAGGAAAAACAGTATTTTCTTTTTTTGTTGCTTTTTTTATTTTGATGAATATTAGCAAATCATGATGAACATGTATTTGTTTCCTACCCATAGAATCTCCAAAAAGCCCCATATCAATGGACATAATTTACGCTAATAGATAAAGCAATTGGACGTACATTTCTCAACATAACCTGGTAACATAACCAGCCCGAGAAGTGTTCAGTGATACAGAGAGCTACATCCTTCTTATAATCACAACATCGGTACACTGTGAAGGGAGAGTTCTATGGTAATGACCTCTCGTAATGGACCGCACTGCCAATATGTGCATATTCTTCCACACTTAAGGCCCCCTACATCATAGAAGTTTACCATCACTGGTCTGAAGGCACAAAATAAAAATAATCTTTTCTTTTAATAGCTATTGCTTCCTGATTTTTTTCTTATTAATATGCTCTGTTTTCTACCTACAAAATCCCAAAAAAGCCCAAAATCAATGGACATCATTCACCCTGTTGGATAAGACAATTGCAGCTTCTTCCTCATCCAAGGCCAAGACTTTCCTAGGCAAGCAGACACCATCAATGAAGAGAGCTGCTTTCATAATTCTTTTCATAAAGCTTTTTTATAATCTTAGCATCAGTACACTGTTAATGAAGAGTTCTATGGTAATGACCTCTCGTGATGGACCGCACTGCCAATATGTTCTGATTCTACCAAACCCAAGGCCCCCTACATCATGGAAGTTGACCACCACTAATCCAAATGCACAAATGTTTGTGTGGTGTCCGTACTTGAATTCATGCGTTAAAATAAGTTGAGTTACTGTCTTGTTTAACCTAATATGATCCGGTATTCTTTGCAAAGTCTTTACTGCACCCACTATGTGACTTATCCTTTGCAAGGTGATAATTCATGAAGGTATGTAAACAGCTTCAAGCCATCTCATCAACTTTACAGTTGCTGCCATTTTCATATAAGCCTACCCACATATAAGCCTGCCCAGACAAGGGGCACACTGCATTCTTTATTTTAGACTTGCTTTAAATAAAAAACACAGTTTCAGCACAATGGAGAGTTCCAGCTGGCAAACGCACCTTTAAAAGGTTATAATAGCTCAATGTAAAGGTGATATTTGACAGCTGGCCATATACACCGGGAGCATTTATTTTGTCATAAATCGAGTGAATATCGGCATGAAATGCCAGGCTAAAGTGGTCAAATGTCAGAAGGGTAAATTGTTATAAAAGATTCACTGGTGAACATCCAAGAGAATCTCTCATAAATGATAATAATATATTAAACTAAATCTCATAGCCAAAGTTTAAAGTTTAATGGTGTTGCTCAGTGGGTGTGACAACCCTGCTGATCTGTACTGCAGCATGAACAGTGTCATAGGCAGAGATTTTTGTGACCATCGCTTGATCAGTCTAACCCTGGTCTAACCCTGACCTTAGTTTAATCCTTGTGGTCAAGTTTGTACACATACCTTGGTTCAGCTGTCTTTTATTTGGTGGTCCCAAATAGGAATGAGGTTTGAGTGCACCTAAATTTCAGTGGCAAATGGTTTGCTCTGTGTTAAATGTGCAAATTGCACAAGATGCAAAATACAAAGACCGCTGCCAGCCAATTGTTTACCTTTCAGATAATTTTCTGAATGGTGGTTGTGTGGGGTAACCACTAATAACCACTAGCTCACAGGAATGGATTGCCAAACATTGGGAAGTGTTGCAACCAGATGGATGTTCTTAGGGGCATTACCCCATCAAAGACCACGCTAAGGGTTACTGATTGGGCAGGAAACATGTTTGACAATGTTCAAAGAATGTGTTTTAAACATGTAATGTTTGCTCAACCCTACTCTAGAATGCTGTAGCCCAAAACTCTCACATGAGCCTAGGGTGGCTTTATGAAGCTCCAACCAGGGGGGTCTATGACTTCTTAGTCTGATAAGAAGTTGGTTGAATGAAGTGGGATGTCATTAAACCCTAAAAGGGAGGATAGAGGAGGACAAGAAAGCCGTACTGAAGCATGGAGATAGTGGGCTGTGGAGGCAGAGGTAATATTGTCAATCAAGAAACAGTGGGCAGGCTGGGTGTGCAGTTGCTAAATGATCAGATAAAGAATCGGCAGTGACAATGCTTATAGCCATCCTGAAGACACTAGTGGTCATCACGAGATATGAAGTAGTCCTGGACATGGTCATGACATAAACACCATGGGTCTAATTTATCAACAATCTCCAAGAATAGAAAAGATAGACTATCATAGTAGAACCTGGATGATCCAGCAAATTTAGAATGGATCTGGCCAACATTTGAAAACATTTGCCAACTTATATCAAATACATTTTTAAGAAATGAATTAGGTTTGCTGGACCACCCAGATGTATCCATGATAATCACCTTTTCCAGTTTTAGGGGGATTTAAAAAATGTTTATTAATGGCCCAAATGCCTTTTTTCAACAATTTTACAAATATTCAAATGTATAACATTTATTAAACTTCAATATAAACTTCAATATAACCATAACTTAAAATACATAACAAAAAAGCAAAACCATAAATAACATTGACCTTAATAAACATTATATAACAATTAACCATTTCACCCCTACTGGTTGCTGGTCCTCCTCATAGACGCCCAAACTACACCAGTGGTCTGCTTTACCAAAATAAGTATGTATATAATTGCTCCCAGACGCCAAACCTCCCAGCTTGGGAACAACATACCTTTCTTTAACCACAGACCACCACCCCAGATTAAAAACCATAATCCACGAAAGCAATGGAGACTCCACACCAAAGATGGGTCCCCAGTCCACAAAAACTATCAACCCTGAGGACCTCAACCACTTACCCTTACTTACAACCAACCCAACCAACTTTACCATAAATAAACAATCCTAAAACAAAATAAAGGGTGGGTGGACAAGAAACATTCTTCTCACCCTCACTAAGGTAATGGCCTCCTACTTCCTGTACCTGAACTTTTTATTCACTTGACCCCTCCTTCACCTCCGCTCCTCCTTTACCCCACCTCTCACTAAATTATGAAACTAAATATTCCTTCCTCTATGCTCCTTTTCTCACTCGCTCCGGGACTGACTGTATTGCCATAACAGCAGGGCTGGAACTTTCACAAGGCCAACCTAGTTCTTAGTGGTAATAAGGGGTGGCATATCTGCCCATTGCTAAGTTATTGAGGTTTACAGGATAGCTTCCACCTTTATTTGGCATTACATATTGTATGGTATGTGTAGTTTTGGTCAGAAATGGTGAGCAAGTAGGAATATTTGAAAGTCTTGCACTGTATGACAGCTTAAGTTTTGTATGGGGAGTGGGGGCACATCCTCCTGGTCTGGGGGTAAAAAAAAGCATAAATATGCCCTCCATAACAGATTACTCCACATTTTGGGGTGATTGTAAAACTATTTTAAATCCATGCTTTTTTTTTTCCAGCTTTTTATTCTTCATTTTAGGTCAATAATTTTGAACTAAGCACAAGTACTTTAACCTCCCTAGAGGTAACCCCGAGTGTGGTAGAAAAAAGTTGCTAAAAGCGGTAACCCTGAGTCAAACTCGGGGTATGTAATCCTATGGGAGGTAATAGTAAACAGAGCCTTACCTGATCCGCTGGCGTCCCGCGTCGTCCATCGCCGCAATCTCTGTCTTCTTCTCTCTTCTTCTGTCTGGCTTGTGCATCCGATGAGTCACCGGGGAGTTCCCGGTGACGATGATGCGTGTGTACGTTGCCGGCGGGGCGGGAAATTCAAAATCCATTTGTATTGCATTCAATACAAAATAACTGTATTGAATGCAATACATTGGATTTATATGTGTAAAAGCAGTACATTGTTTTCAAGAACATTTATTTTACGGTATATCTAATAGTATGAGTATAATGTGTATTTAAAAAAAAAAAAATATTAAAAAAATATTAAAAAAATATATTTTTTTAATTATATAGATTTTTAAAATATAAATTTTTAAATTTATTATTTTTACATGACTTTGTGTTTCAAACTTTATTATACTCATACTAATATATTATTTTGTAAAATACATTTTCATGAAAAACAATGTACCGATTTTAGACATATAAAACCGGAAAGAAATGAAGCGCTAGGGAGGTTAGTTTAAAAGTCTTTAGTATGTGTCTTTCCACCAAACACCTTGCTGAAGAATTATCATTTCCTTTTAGTTGTATCCTTGTTGGTTTGCATAGGAAGGAGACGTGACATGATCATCAAACAGTAATGAAATTTCTCTGCTTTAGGCTGTGGCATAATGCTGCCTCTCCACTTGTAGTTCTACAACTTTCTGAAAGACGTTTGGCAATGATCTAGCCTTTTTTTCCGAAGATTCTGGGTGAATGTGTACCTGCAGCATTATGCCGCTGACAGTCTGTTTAATTCAGCCTCTTCCACACAGTTTAAGCCCCGCTAGAAAACACATCAATCACAGAAAGTTAAACACTAAACGTACAGCCTTGATGTTAATGTTTCTGTAAAAGTTCTGCTAAATGCCTCGGGCCTATTTTTGCTGAAATGCTTTACATGGAGAGGCGTCGTGCGCGGCCCTGACCTATCATGTTCAGATTTACTGGCAACGTTATCCCGCCGATGATGAAAAGAGGCACTCGCAGGCAGAGATGTTATGGCCCTTTGCTTATTTTAATATTGTACAAATAAATCTTAAAGTTGTCATGGTGGGTCATCAATGATGCCGGCAAGGTTCAGCAAGTGCAGGTGCAAAAATGATTCAGCGCGACAGTATGAAACAATGATGATATAAGTGACTGCACCCTGAATGCGGATATGACTTGTTGAGAATGCAGAATAGATCTGTAGCCAGTGTGTTGTAATATTATTAAACTTTATAGTTTTGTGGACAATGAATGATGACCTTTGTATGGAAGTATTCAAGTTCTTGGTTGGCTACACAAAGTTTTCAGAAATTGGCTAGATGGGTCAAAGTGTTTCAGCATGCTATGGGTCATATTGTGGAAGTGGACAGATTGTGACATGGCCATCAAATAGGCGAAAATATATATGTGTATTAGGCTTACCTGAAGCGGGATATGCTGAAAGAGCAAATATGAAAGCTTTGTAAAAGGAGACATGAATGTGGATAGCTATGTCTAAGAAACAGAGGCGTCTAGTTACCACATTGAGCTTCTGTGGGTAGGATTAGAGATAAGGTTTGGGACTAACGGGTTCTGGTGTTCAAGGTTTGGGGTCACCCAAAATGTATGTTTCACCAACTTGAATCCAATCATAATGAACTGTCTGGTCTTTGAACCTAGGTCATCTGTCTTAGAAGGGCCAATATTGAGGGCTTTGGTATATGCCAGCCCCCTTCTATATTCACCATATTTCGAATGTTCTTCATTTATGATAGGGAACGCATGGGGGTGTTGTGCTAAGGTGCAAAGAGAGAGATTAGTGTAGAGCAGATCTGTTAATGCAGATGTCATTCCTTGCTTAATGATAAGTAGATAGCAAAATGCTGTGATATTAGGGTTGGAAAGAGACAGGAGTTTTGACCTTTTGGTATCCAACGCTACACCTAAATGCTGCTGATACCCAGCAGCCCCATAACAGCATTCCCTGGTTTATGTACACTACGCTGGAAACAGGTTGCATGTGTTTTTTCACACAAAGCATATTTCTAATTATAGGAAGGATGATACCAGAACGCATTAGTGGATAATTGCAGGGCTGAAGCAGTGGACCTTCTCCTGATAATCCATTTTTGCTAATTGTTGCAGAGTGCAATAGTTTATTTATTTTGACAGGACTTTTATATTGTTATTGGTGGCAACAGTGCAATATGCAGGGCAATGTGCATCAGCACAAAGTTATGCACAAAGTTTTATTCACAATTTTCATTTACAAAATCGATTCAGAAAACCCTATAAAATTACACTGGAACACTGTTCTAACAATCAGCATTCTAGTTAATCTTATTGGTGTTTAGGAAGGGTTAAAAAATGCGGAATAATGAATTAAAAGTTTGAATATATCCCCATTGGATGAGTACAATCATCCAAAGCAGAAACAGTTCCAGCAGCAAGATCACACAATCCAATTAACCCCAGGAGAGCGCATTTTTATTATCATGTAGCTGGGAAGAGTCAGGCAGGGAGAAGCTGGCATTTCTTTGCAGGTATCCAGAAAATGTCAGCACTCAATTCTATGATATCTGGAGTTACCAATTATGCATTTATCTCAACCAATCAGATCCTTACATGATCATTGCTAGCTCATTTTACTCAAACCTTTTTGTTACATTCTTCTGTAAAAATGTGCACTTGTTAGTATGAGATTATATTTTGTTTATTACCAGCTGCCTTCTTTCTCATGACCCATCAGGGCATAACAAGCATAACTTTTTTTTCTTATTAGGTCACTTCCACCCCTACAAGTGTGGGAAGGAGGACACAAAATGATGACAACGGCACAGTGTAAGGACCTGGACCAAGCACCAGATGCCAGTTCCCTAATCTATCGTCTATCTATCTATAACAAGCCCCCACTCCCAGCACACATAAAAAGGACTAGCCCAAAGGACTTAATGTGCAAGGTATGGTGTCTGGTGAAGAGCTGGCAGAGGACCGGTAGCCCACAGATAAAGCAGAGCAGGGTTCTACAATGGCAAATCCAGAATATAAAGCCAAGGTCATACAGGGCAGAACACCCCACCAGAAAAGTTACAGAGGTAGTAGCACAAGCAGAGTTTGAGTCACAGACAAAATTTCAGTCCAGGGGTTGTACAATCCAAGGGTCAGGAACAGGCAAAGATCAGCAACAGTAAATCAACTAAAACACGCCAGCACCAGATTAGCCCAGCTAAACAATACAATAGCCACAGATCACTGAGACAAGAGAGGTTATAAAGCCCCAACAGCCAATGGCAGCACAGGATTTAGATTTTGGAACTACTGTGCTTATTAGTCTCAGCACAACTCCAAATCCTTCTCCTGTGCACACAGTCTCAGAGCAGGGGATGCATCCCAAAGGAATACCAGGGATGCAGAACAGAGGGCTGACAGCTATTTGCCCGATCTTCCCTGCGGCTGCAAGCGATACTGAAGAGAATGAACAGGGGGCCCTGTCCTGCGTTGGTGTACAACACGGGATCGGAGGTCATATAATTTTATCCTAACACACAGACTACACAGAACCAACAGTACATTCATAGTATGCCTATTCAATATTCCATGTTTTTGTACGTAACATGCTTAAAAGAATAACCCTAGTGGTAGCATCAAAAAGTTTCATCCTTCCTTCTACAGCTCGTACCACAGTATCCTGCACATAAGTATTAATTCAACTGAACTGAGCTGATAATGTCAGTGCCTATCAGCACTGTTGAGGACTCAATCACTGGAAAAAGATCCAAAGAGAACCCAAATCAGTCTAAAGATTTGTAAAAAGGCAAATAATGAACAAAATTGTAACATACACGTGAGAGGGGCCTTCAAGGAGATGGAGAGTCACTTTGGAAGAGGTGAGGCTAAAGCCCGGAGTTGAGCTTGAGAAGACAATGGGGAAATAAATGCAAATGGTACGTTAATCATCATTATCCTCCTCCACCTCCTCACGGTCATCATAATTTCATCTTTCAATTTATAGGCAATGCACAAGCATACCGGGCCCAGCTTTATACAAAACATTTTGCTTTAACATTGACTAGAGTGGGAAGGGTTGAAACCTCTTTTAGGACTGTATTGATTTCTGCCGATTCAGGAGCATTACCTTGATTTAAGTATCTCCATCAATAAATCTCATAGCGAACAACTTTGCACAGCACGTAGCCATGTGATACAAGGACACAAGAGGACACAGGCTACCCAAAAGCACTCGGAAAAGGCTAGTTAAATCTGAAAGACAAAAAGAAAAAAAAAGTTAGATTAATGGCAAACAACCACGTGAACTTTCCTACTTTATTACATTTGCAATGATTACTAGACAGAATCGGCGGCTCTCTGAGTGGTTTTATTTGTTGGACGGATGTGCTTGTTTGGTGTCTTAAAATGAACTATTATTAATATCTGTATAAGCTCTACAAGTTTTCAGCAGATGCGCTCACTGCCAGTAAATGTCACTGATTCACCTGTATTTACAATGTCCTTGACAGATCTGCTTAGCAAAAAAATACTTCATGTACCATGTCAGATCAATAGAGATGACAATACAGTGTAGGCATTTGAAATAAAATAGAAATAGAAGGAAATATTATGTGAATAGAAGATGGAAAAAAGTATTTTTGCGAGGAGAGGAACATTAACTAAATGAACACTTGAGAAAATGTTGTAAAGAAGAATGTTAAGGCAGGTACTGTGTCTGTGCTGCTTGCTTGATTGTTGTAGGTGGCAGTTTTGTGGATTTTGAGAGGTTTGCCCAGTTATAGTTGAATTTCAGGCTCATTGAAAATAATTTTATGGACCTAGGATGTACTTTTTTCATCCTGGAATTTTTCTTCACTCAATGTGTGGTTGCTTGGATCTTCTGTTGCTTTGACAGGCAAGGTGCTGATCCCGTGTAGCAGATCTGTTGTCAAAAATGTGCTCAACACTGATCATCTGTACCAACTGTAACTGCATCAGTGATCCCTAAAACAGTTATGTAGACTGGCAAGACCATAATGACGTAACTCTTGTACATGTGCACGGGAGTTCATCCATTCTTGGCACTAAGGTACGGAGGTGTTCATGTGCAGGGCAGTGTACGTTCTGTAGAACAGAGGTCCCCAACCCCAGAGCCATCTGACAGGTGGGCCACAGCTCCGGCCAGTTCACCCACCACCAGGAAGGACCAGTAACCCGAAGAAGGACCCCGCTTGGGGGCGACGGACCAGCCAGAGCCGCCGGCCACATCTCCCGGAGACATCGCAGGCTCAGGTAGGTGGGCAGGTTGCGTCTTTGGACACAACCCGCCCACTCTCCTATTACAGGTTCAGACCTGTGATGGGATAGTGGGTGGGTTCTGGCATCATGACATCACACTGGGGGGAAGTTCCTTCCCCTTTGAGTGACTCATGACTCCACGCGCATGCACTGTCCGGAGTCCGTGCATTTAGTGGTCTGCGACGTGCAAAAGGTTGGGGACCACTGCTGTAGAAGATTGCAAACAGGCAGGTAAGTTTGTGTTATTGCAGAAGAGACATAACCACAGCCTGCTGGGGTACATACGTCAGATATTCCAGGAGGCTTTGGGCTGCTCCTTCTGCACATGTCGGCGATTGGGCATGCGTCATAATGGGCTTTCCTAGAATGTAAAAAATGTATGATCTCACACATGTGCAGCGTGAGACTCGAGAAGACGGAGAAGGATGGCGGGACCTTCAGGACTTAGGTAACGAAGGGATGGAGGGTTCTTCAAAAGTAAAGCTAAATTACATAGTAGGTTAGGTTGAAAAAAGACATAAGTCCAGTCAAGTTCAACCACTAGGAAAATAAACATATCCCAGATTTAAAACCCCATGGACATAGTTTGTCCAGAGGGAGGCAAAGAAAAACCCCTGGTACAAATTGCTTTAAAAGGGGAAAAAATTCCATGAGGCAGTTGGATATTCCCTAGATCAACAGTCTCTGTTATTGTGCTTTTTTTCTTTTTCTTTTTTATGAAAGCTCACTTTGTCTGATTAAAATATTTAACTGAACCAATCATTCCATGTTAAATTATTTAACACTATAAACATTGTTTTTTTCTACAAAGGACAAAATAAAGGCAAAAAATCTATTGATTACATAAAAATAGCAATACAAAATATGAATGTAGTATTTATTAATTTCCAATACTTAAAATACATTTTTATTTAGTGATGATTATAGTGAATAAAGAAAATACATATATAAATATATAGATACAATGACTACATGTTTCTGTTAGGAAAAGGTTCTCAAACTATACAACTTTTTAAACTTTAATTTTCTATTCTATTCTCTTTCATTTTGCTGTGTTTTTGTTTTCATTATAATAATATTATTACGTGGAGATTTTTATGCCTTTTAGCTGTTATTCTTTCTATAGTAAAAATAGGAGCTACAAAGCTTTCTCTTTAAGGAAAAGGGAATCTTCTCTTTCAAAAGACTGTATTTAGATGCCTAGCATCACTACTTAAAACTGTCCTGCACCTAGCCAATTTCACACTACTGTATCTTCCATTGTATCTTAATTATTGTAGCAATTCATGAGTATATATAAAGGAAACTTGTATTTGTGGAATTGTCCCAATCTGTCTCCCTTTTGGTTCACTGCCTTAGACATAATATTTAATTGTACTGACAACTCTGTTACCCACAAAACAGAATTGGCCCATGATTTTGGGGAGTAAACGACATAATGCTTATGGAGGACCTGATGACCTTTCAAGGTAACTGACAGAACACATTTTAACACATTTGTTTTATTGGCTCCAAAATTGTTATTCACCTGTCTATCTTTTACTTCTTATGAACTCTCAATCCTAATAGCCCTCCATGGTAATAGCATGGTAAGCTGTCCCGCTTCCTCCTTCTTTTTATCAGCTGTTTTCTTCTATTTCCCCATTCCTTTACTTTTCTACCTCTCATCTCTATACAGTTCTTGCCTCTTCTTTCCTTCTTCTTTTCTTCACATTGCATATTTGGGTCTTTTCTCTGCAAGTAAATTTCTATGGTTATTTGGTTGTGTTGACTTCAGTTATTTGATGTCCCGCCATATTGCTCTCCTGTTGGCTTTGTCATATTGGCTGATGACCATCATGTGATGACTTTTTTTAACATACTTTTTTATTTTCCAATGTACTTTTTTTTAGCATTCATAAACAAGAAAAAAAATTTTGTAGTTTTGCATTTTTGGTGTATTCTGGCAAATGCAATGATTTTTGTGCCATATTTTACTGGATCTGTTGCAGTATATTGGACATATTTCGATTTGCTGTGATTTTGTTATAAACAATATTAAAAAATTTGGTATGTGTTGACTACGTGGCATTTTTTGTTGTTTTTTACATTTACTGTGATATACTTTCTGGATCATAATGGTGAACAAAAAGTTGCAAGATGAAACAAAGTTTGCTTGTTGAAACCTCTAACAAAACACGCATGTCTAAACCTCCCGAGCTTCTAACTCAATTAGATTAAAAAAATGTGCTGAAAGAGCAAAATATGGAGCTGTCTGAGATGAAGAGCTCAAAAATAGGCAAGAGGAGGGTAATTTATCACAATGTGTGCAATCCCACCCCTGCTGCCGTCCCATCCTTATTAACTTAACACAGATGGATCCTGGCCATTAGCTTTCAGTGCCTGAGAAAGCCACCTTGCTTCAGAAAGCAAATGTTTCCTTGCTAATGCCACTTTGATAGTGATTACAGAAATTGCAGACTAAGCTGGATATGCAAACTGTCCCAAAAAGAGTAAACAAATATTCAACAAAATCTATATTGCTCCAGATAAACATGGCTGAACACTCAAATGTTGTCATTAAAACTCCAGAAACTCTTCTGCCCCATTAAGAAGCATCATGATGATAAAGAAAATGAATAGCGCTCTTGTAATTACTATCTTCATGTATGCAAGCTAATAAACGAAAACAGAAAACAAATTTATCAATTTAGAAAAAAAAATATTAAAAATTAAGGATGAGTGAAATTGAGAAAACAGATCTTTTGGTTGAATTTTACATTAAAAAGAATAAATATTCTGAAAATATGTATTATGAACATTGCTGAACATTGAAATGTTGCCATTAAAAGTCTGAAAACTCTGATTCTTCTGCTCCATTAGGAAATATTATGATTAAGGAAAATGAACAGTGATTTGTATTTACTATCTTTGTGCATTTAGAGCTATGTTAAATAAGAACAACATACACAAAATTAAACACATAAAACATACAAAATATAACAATGAAAAAGGTATAAACACACAAAAACGGAATATATATAGCAAAAATAACACATACTCTGGATAGACTTGAGGGTCCTGAATTATTAAAGCTCTCCAAGGAGAAGATACACTTTCATCAGTGAAGCTGGGTGATCCAGCAATGCTGGAATGGATCTGGTCCAGGATTCAAAACATTTGCTAGCATGTAGCAAAAGACTTTGAAGAAATCCATTACAGGTTTGCTGGATCACCTAGCTTCACTGATGAAAATCTATCCTCTCCAGAGAGCTTTCTTAAATCAGGTGTGTCCAGCATCTGGGCATTTATGGAATTCCATGTTGATTTGCTCTGATTTGGAGTTCAAGTTCCCATCTGGCTTGAACTCTGTGTTCCATTGGAATGACTGCCCTGAGGGAAAGAAGGGATAACTGATATACTTTTTCCAAAACTGAATATCTTCTCCTTTACATTTTTGATGTCATCAATGAGTTGTCTGAAACTTAAATGTCCTTCATTCCCCGAGGAAGCACCAATGCATTGTAGAATAGGGTCAACTTTGTGTACACAATACAGAACAGAACAGTTTTTGGTAGTACTAGACTTTTGATAAAATTTATGTTTCATTTGCATATCCTTGAAACTTGTTTGTTTTCTGTTTTCCTTGGGAACCCCAAAATACCTCTTACGTTTGTTCCAGCCAAGCTTTTTCCAGGGGTATTGGTTAATATATATTTTACTTTGTAATGGGTACTACCAACTTGAAAACTCAGAAGGTAAGTTCCCAAATTCCCGCATTTAGTTTTGTTATATATAAAAAACTCTAACTGGGAGCAAAGCACTAATTGAACTTTACATATCGCAGAAAAAATATTTATTTATTTTTCCGCATTTGCTCCATGAAAAAATACTTTTAATTTTAGTTAAAATTCATGCACCAGGATATTTACATATACTTAATGATTGGAAAATGTTACATAGACTGCCCTTATTAAAATGAAATAAACTAAATTACCCTAAATTCCAAAACATTCATCTTTTACAGTTTACATGAAATTTTTTTTTATAAAATGTATTTGCATGTTCTCCTCTAAATCAATACCCTGTTTCTGTAAAATTCCCATTTACTTTTCGTAGACTTGATGCCAGATACAGAAAATGTGTGAAGAAATGTGATTTTACAGAAGAGGTGAAAACATGAAACCTTTTATTAAAAAAAAAAGACATCTGGAGCTCAGGTACACCTAAATAAATAAAAATGTTCATTTTGTTTCAGCAAAAATTTCTACCTTTTTGAGCCGCAAGAGAAATCAGGAGAAAATAGAAGGGGAATAAAAACGCTATCAGCAAAATTGTTAATTATGCGGCCAAAATCAATTTGTTCATCCCTAGTCAGGATTTCAAAAAATAATGTATAAGTTATTATTCCCTTTTTCTAAGTCAAATAAAAATTAAAGTGTGACAACTCTGTAAGAAGGGATTTCTCTCTCATTGAAGCTATTCTTTCAATTCTAGTTGAGTCTACAATGCAGGAAGGTAAAGGGAAATCTCTGACACTAGAAAATAATAACACCAGATTAACTCAATACTTAAAACATCTGAAATGGTCCTGGTAGTCAGGGATCTTGTGTAAAGAAAAGAAAAAAACAACCAATTAATAGAACTACTAAGAAGGAAGCTAATTAAATAAACAAATTTGGTAACCCCACCCGGTAAACAGATAATAAAATATTGTACATAAAAAGCACAATAATAAAAAAGGACATAAAATGTATTTAAGAATATTGAAAATGTAAAAAAGTTCTTTTTCTGTTTTGGCCAGTTTCTTATGTCTAACTAAAGACCTGTTGTGTCCAAATCAGAATGGACAAAAAATTGTAAAAAACCTATATATAGAACTTTAGGGCATTTTATGAAAAATAGAAGAATAATTTGAAAGTTTGTCAGAGTTGGATTGCTGTCTGGGTCTCCATTGGTGAATATTTCTTGAGTTTAAAAAAAAATCTAGTTTATCTCCACTGAGAGCAAAAAAACATAGGAAAATGTCTTCCATCACATTCTATCTTTAACCAAATGTTGACTGAATATCTAAATTACTATAATAATAATTACCTAACATTATGTAATAATAATTTATGTTGACGTGTCTAGCATTGTACTTCCATGTAGACATCACAAATAAGTTCTTTGAATGTCTTCCCTAATTAAATAATAAAGCACAATGGCTAGCACTCTTACCTTTGCATCATTAGGGTATCGAATTCCAATCTTGGCGGGGGCCCTATCTCTATAGAATTTTGTAGATTCTCTTTGTGTTTGTTTTGGGTTTGCATGTAGGTGTAAGGCCCTGGTCCAGAACCAGTACTCACCAGACGCCAGTCCCCAATTCTAACACCAGAGTCTTCACCTATAACAAGCCCCCGCTTAGCTAGATTCACCATCCGAGCACATGGTTGCCTCAAGGGCTTCTGTGGACAAGGGATGGTTCTGGAGAAGGACTGGCAGAGGACCAGGAGCCCAAAGATAATGCAGCACAAAGGATTCCAGCAAAGGTAAGTCAAGAATACTGAACTAGGGGTCATATACTGGTAATCAGTTCAACAAATGTATCCAACAAGTATTTATGGGTAAAGACAAAGCAGGGTTGCGGTCCCAGGTAAGGGTCGGTCCAGGCAGCATACAATCACAGGGTCAGAAACATAAAATCTAACAACTAAACACAAAAGCAGCAGGTCAGCCAAGCCTAATGCTGCAACAGGCAACTGGTGACTAGGAGCAGAGGGGCTTAAAAGTCCTAGTATCCAATTTTAGCGCAAAATTAGAGCCAACGACTAATTTTTGCCTTCATCTGAACACATCTCAGAGAGCAGTCGATGCCGAGAGATAATTCACAGCCAAGGGGAAACCGGGGATGCTGCAGACTGCATAACAGAGGACTGACAGCTAATCGCCTGATCTTTCCTGCCGCTGTGACTCTATTGAAGAAAATTACCAGGGTGCGCTGGCCTGTGATGGCTTTCCGCATGGGATCACTTGCCAGATAATCATTTATCAACTTTCTTCGAACATTGGCTTAATTATTAATGACATATATATGGACTTTGTACATTGATGCAGAATATGTTGGCAATATTTAACTACAAGATAATAATCTAAGTATAAACAAATATGTTACAATTTAAATGTTTTAGCTGCACCATGCTCAGACTCACAATGGGCAAACTACAGAAACAAGAACACGACACACAATCATTGCTGCAGACCGCCAGATATCTGGGTGCCTATGCTTTAGCATTGTAGTAACAGTATGTAGACAACATTATTACAAGTAGTATAATCTGTGAAATGGTCTGTTCTCTATTCTGAAAGCTTACAGTTAATAAAACCACCATTGTATAGTATTTTAAGGCTAATGGGCTGCCATGACAGCCTTGTTTTTTCCCCTCTCCTATACTTACTAGCGGCATATAGAGCTACGCTAGAATTTATCAGCACCCTGTCAGCTGGTCTCCATTTGGAATAAATTCACGAACGCCTTTCGCTGCTTCGACATTATTTTGTCTCCTCGAGTCACGCACATTAGTTATCGTAACAAGAAAAACAACATTTGTTTCCGAGTGATGTATTATTAAAATGATCATCAACTTGTCAGTGGTAAATAAGTGCAGAAAATAATGGAAAATAGATTGAAAGGGCTTGGCGACTTATTTTAATTACCTGGATAATGATGACAACCAACACATTTATCAGATTGAAATGAAAGTAGTTACTGGGACTTTGTCCTGGTTTTGGGACATTGGAAATCATTTTTTATAGTTAGGATGGCAAACAAAACTTTTTGCTTTATTTTAATTCAGATTATTAAGAAATATTGCAGCCAGTGGGTGAAGCTTTTCTCATATGTTCAGGGTTCTCCATCTATCTGTGCAAGTGAACAGGTCTAGGTATGGGTCTGGGTCTGTCTAGGTATGAAAAGTAAGCCAAGATTTACTTTTCACATTTTCTTTGGGACCTGGAAGTTATTTCAAGGGTTCCCCCATGTTGAAAAAGTCAAGAAAGGCTGATCCAGGAAATGGCTGATTGCCTTAAAAATTCATTTTTTCCCCTGTTGTGGTAAACTGAATTTTGTTTTATAAGGTTTTTTTGCCTTCCTCTGCATCAACTATGCATATATATTTCTACTTTTTTAAGGTTTTCTAGTAGTTTTTTATTTCCCTAGTGGTTGAACTTGATGAACATTTTTCAGCCTGACTTACTATGCAATATAGCCAGAGCGAGCATTCATTAGGGATAATATTTAAATGTGATCCTTCTGCGGGTTTAAGTCATACTTTCTATATTGATACCAGAACTTTAAAGTTCCCTGCTGGACATTTCAGGGTTAGAATGAGCATGACCGGAGTTGATGTCAAGATAACCTTCATCATTTTCCTAACTACCCAAGCAACTTCTACCCCTCCATTAACCCCAATGACTAAAATATCATTCAGACCACTATTGGGTTTCTACAGCTGCATCGTATGATGATATCTTTTTCAGGAGCAATAAATATGTAATAGAATTCTAAACTAGTGTAACACATTCCCGATAAATCATACTATAGAATACTTAAAAAAAAAAGCTGAATTATATCTAGAAGCACATCATTTAACTGAGTATTAAAGTTTTAAAGTAGAGATAGAGACTTTTGATCCTGAGAACTTCCTCTGGATCAGCTATGTCTATGGAGTTTTTTATGAAATGCCCTAGACAAAATCTATGGGTGAGCTGGAAACATTTGCCTCCATTGCCATTCTATGCTCTATTTCTATCCTGATACCTTTCCTAATGTCTCCCTTGACCCTCCTAACCAATATACTCTCTGACCCTTCTATGGCCCTCTTTGCTCAAACTTTAAGCCTTTCTTGTCTTTCTCTTTTCATACCACTCTTCACATACATGGTCACACCACCATGTCATATAGTCCATCCATCTTATCCTTTTCTTCTTTCTGCACCAGATACCGTGCTAGTTTTTGCAAGTTAGTAACAAGGATTATGTTTATTATTCACATAATTCCAGATGGACTCTGAGAAGATGTCCCAAGTATAGATTTGTGACATAACCAGTTACTGAAGGGAATGAAAATGTGAGATTGACAGGACTGAGAAATACATGTCTAAGGTGACAGTGATGGAACAAAGCCTAGGGCTGACACATTCTAGAATAACATATAATAGATACTGAGAAAGGAAAAGGAAAGAGCCCGACCCAAGAGGGTCTTTGGAGTAGACCGTAAGAATGAAATGCCGTGGGAAATGCCATGGGAGCAGTAAAACCTGATTCTGCAGTAATTAAAACAAGTGTTAGCTAAGGTAAGACTGACCATCTGACAGATTTTGAATGGCAAAAAGTCACCCTGGAAAAATTGAACATGAAATGCCAGCCTGTCCATTGGTAATGTGTATATTTGGGGTGCAGGCTCTAAGCACCAGACAGGTTCCCCTCGGAGACATCATGGTCAGGGTGTTGCATTGCTGAGCCCAAAACTTGCTCAATAAGACTAGCCAAAGTTCCAAATTCCAAGCAAGGAACTAGGTGATGATATAGAGCGGGATGGATAAGTGATCAGCAATTGAATATCAATAATCTAAGTAAGCTAGCAAAGAACAATCTAAAGCCTAGTTAATGTAGTACAGTTCAACAGGAGGTCAGGAATCAGCAGATACCGAGCATGGCACAAGCACAGGAGCTGGCAATGTAGAGGAACTGTGATCACCTAGCAAAAATAATAATAAAAATATCTCATGGAAGTCCAATAAGCCAGAGTGAAGCTGAGACTTGTGGAGCTTCTGTATCAACTAATTATTGATTTTAAAATGTAGAATAGACACATAATTGTTGGATTCACATTTTTGGCAGGGTTGCATAGCTTGGGATTGGCAACAGAAAACATAACTTGACGCTTCATGTATAAGCAAAGCCCCTTTAGTTCTTTCACCTAGCACAAGTTTTGCTTAACTTGGTGTGGACCAGTCTTTTGTAGCAAGATATCTGTGTGCTCAAATCCTGGGCAGGTGGGGAATAGACATGAGCCAGAAGACCTCTGCCACTTCTGATGGGTCAGCGAAATTTCCGCAAACTGATTTCGCAGAATCATCGGAAATTCAAGGATTACAGGATGATTCCCATGGCTGCATTCATTCATGAGCACAGCCAT
This sequence comes from Pyxicephalus adspersus, assembly GCF_032062135.1. Taxonomy (NCBI): domain Eukaryota; kingdom Metazoa; phylum Chordata; class Amphibia; order Anura; family Pyxicephalidae; genus Pyxicephalus; species Pyxicephalus adspersus. The sequence continues at coordinate 172,409,435 of NC_092858.1, forward strand.
GGGAATCCTCCTGTCAGTGTGCGATCCCTGGGCACTAGAGCCTAAATGAGGACAAGTCTCCCCATTCATCACATCTAGTGCTCTGTGATTGGCTGAGGAAAGGAAAATTCTGATCACGCTTGAGCTGTAAGAAAGCACTAAAGGTAATGAATGGGGAACCTTGTTCTCATTTAACCTCTAGTGCCTGGGGATCCCACACTGACAGGAGGAGTCCCGCAGCTATACTCATCAATGAATGCAGCTGTGGGAATCATCACAGGATGATTCCTAAGGCTGCATTCATTGATGAGCACAGCCGCTGTACTCCTCCTGTCAGTGTGAGTCCTGTGGCTGCATACATTTATGAGCACAGCCGCGGGACTTCTGTGTTCTTGGATAGAGAATCTCTGTCCAACAACACATACTACAGTACTGCTAGGGCTGCCAAAGCAATCAGGGGAGTAGAGCTGTCAGCTCTGCTCCCCTGGTTGCACTTGCAGGTCCCGAAAAATTTGAATTCAATGCCCAAATTCACAAGGCCGTACTTCCTTACATGTTCAGTAAGCGAGAAAGGCCCGATTCGCTGGGAGATCGAATTTACAAATCTCGCTCGCTCATCCCTAGTGGGGGATTCAGGAATTCTATGAAACTTGGGAAGCAGGTGTAAGGGGGAAACCTTGTTTACTTAGCATGGAATCAGGCCAACAATGAAATCAGTCTACAATGAAATCAGTTGTAATATAGCCCCAGGGCTCATGGGTAGTTGGAAACCTGCTGGCTTGTCATATGGACACGTGTTTCTGACACCTCTAAATCTTTTTTGCTAAACCCGGCCATTAGACACCAGTTCGGGCAATTTGTATGATCGGTAGTGTGTTGAGTGCCAACATTTCCATCTAAAGGATGGTTATAGATAAACTGGAGGACCTGCTTGGGAGAGAGATTTGTCATCATGGAATAGGAAACCCTCCTTGGGGATCAGGTCTGGTTGGGACAGAGTGGAAATAAAAGCTAGCTAGCTACCTTTGGAGAGGTACCTAGGGCAGGGGTGCCCAACAGGTGGATCCCAATCTACTGGTAGATCGCAAAGGCAACACGAGTAGATCGAGGAGCCCTGCCTTTCAAAATAAACTCTACTGCGCACAGGAGTTATTAAATCTTTATTGTTAGTAAATCGTTTTGACTTTGTCATTTTAAAAGTGTCTCACAAGCCAAAAAAGTGTGGGCACCCCTGCCCTAGGGTTTCACAGAACCATGGTTGAGTAAAATGGGTATACAGACAAATGTAATTATGGCATCATATTTTATACAGACCACAGGGGGAAGAGCAATGGCTTTCCTGAGGCTCAGATTGCAACTACTGTTGTAAAATAGGACCGAATAGCAGAAAGATGAGATTATATACACTGCCGATCAATTTACAAAGAACGGACATGGAGAACCTCCACTTCTCTAGTAAAGCTGAACAAGCAGAACCAATCTCTCTACATGTGCCTAGCAGTCCAATGCTTGCCAATATACTTATATCATAGCAACTATATTTTTATCTGCTTTTCTTGTTTGCAGAATCACTGGATGGTAGTTTTTCCAGTGCTCGGTATCATCACCATTTTCCCAGCAATGTCTTTCCTGCTGCCTGTGAAAATTAAATGTTTCCATTGATGAAAATCTTAGGTTTCAGCATACTTATGTGTCCAGCTGTCTAAAAGGTTTACGTGTCTGAGGACTGCAGGTTTGATACATTGCATTCGCTCAGGAGATTTCTCGTAAGCTTTCACAGTTCTTGGCTACTAACTCAGCAGGTCAAGATCTTCCTCATTTGTCATCTGTATAAAAATGTATTGGTAGGATAATAATATGACAGGGCGAGTGTCTTGTTTCCAGATTGTAATTTAAGTGGCACAGAATCATTTTAACTGTGGATTAAACAGGTTTTACTGCGGCAGTAACCATCTGACTTTCGAAACAAGGCAACATCTTTTTCAGTCTGCTCATAAAGACATAATGATGCTGCCAAGTACTATGGAAAGCAGAAGGAATGGGACCCTTTATGTTTACAGCAGTTTTAATAAAACAAAATTACATAGATATCCCAATCGGCAATGCCTGGTAGCATGCAAAGCAGTAGGAGGCATGTATTATGCAGCAGCAGTCATATACATAAGTAGAATTAATGCACAGGAATATACAGCAGACTAGTAACAATATCATGTTTTACATGCAATGGGCAATACTAAGAGATCAGTGAACTGCTGAAAATTGTGAACAGTTGTTATTGGATCAAACATTTAAAGCTGAACTTAAAAGTACCATCAAACCTCTCTACTATTTCCCTGTGTAGTCCCCATTAGTATTTTGTATCCTACACCAATGTTAGAGAAGGGAAGAGGAAACTCTGCTGTGCATGAAACCCTATGTTTCTTCCATTTGCTGAAATCAGAATAATCCTCTATTGTAGGTTAACATGGAACTGATAGATTAATCTAAAACTTGTGTCACAAACAGTTTTTCAATGACATGTTATTAGTTCTCATCCAATGCTGACAGCTCAATAGATTATATATGTCATCTCCTTTGTATTGTGTTTTGCTTGTGCAGGCACATAGTTAGCACAGGAGGTAACACCCTGTAGTACCATCTCTGCCTAATGAGACGTTGGGACAATAAGCAGATAGAAGATAGAAATAGTCTTTGGACTCTTTTTTTCAGAAGCCATTTGGGCCTGAACTGCTCTTTGTTAAATATCTTATTTGTATTCTTCCAACTTGATGGCTTGATTTTGTGCAACTCCCTGCAAGCTGTAGCCTCTCAAGATATCGCACGGCAGCGCTGGTTCAAAAAGAATTAGCATCCGTGCAATTGACAGATGGTGGTAGTGAGCAATACAAATACCCTCAATTATTCCCTATTGGGATGCTACATGTAGCTAGCATGGCTGGATTTTTTATTCCAGCTCTGCTATCTCCATCTGGGCTGATTACACTGGGGAGGAAGATGTGGAGGCTGAAGAAGACTTTGCTCACTATGCAAAGTCTTTATCATACAACTAGAAGAGAAAACCAAACCCTTTAGTCCTTGGTACATGGAGCCACAATGGGTTAAGTATACCAAGCACACTATTTCACCAACAAAAGTGCAAAAAGACAACCAAAGACAACCAATCCAGATTGCACGGGCAGAACATAAAGAGGGACAGCTGAGAAGGGAAGTAGGATGAATGGGTTTGTTATAAAAGATTAGGAAACTATTTACAGTGCCTAGCTGGGGGATCTTTGCTCTAATCGGAGTCGCCTGAATTCCAATTTGACTTTACTTGACTTTAGGCCTCTGTATAATGACAGCCAGAGTGGTCAGATTGGCTCAGCTGTACCATATTTGCAGTTGACAAATACAATATAATCTTTGTGTTTTTGCACCTCTACATCCAACTCGGCAACTTGCAATGCTACTCTGAAAAAACTGACCAGAGTCCTCTGTAATGAGCAACAAAAATGTTATATGCCACAGCTCAAATCTACCATTTATGACTTTTGGGACATTTTACATATTCTTCAGCTTCTGAAAAAAATAAATTAATGTTCTCTCTCGCTCTGCTTGAATTTATATATGAAGAAATGCAGGCTTGAAGGCACAAAGGTAAAAGCAGAGAACTTCACAGAAATGAACTTACAATGCACCTCATCTCCTTCTAGACAGTGCAGCATATTACGGCTTTGGCAAGGTTGCCGTAACCTTTACTCTCAGCGAGGTGACACCATACCGAACTGTCTTCAGCTGTGACCATGAGAACCTCATATAGCACAAAAGTCTGCACCATCCATAGAATCCAGGATTTTAAAGCTGTTTTTCTTGGTTCAGTAAGGAATAACAACCTGCTCTCTGGCACCCCGGTGCATTTTGTGCCACCCATGGGATTAGGTCATAGAGATCCTATTTATTAAAATGATAAACCCTAAAGCCAAAGAACACATCCGGCACTTAAAGCCTAACTCCAATTTTTTTAGTCTTGTATCAATTGGGATAAGTTGAAATGTCCCAGTCTATTGTCCATTTACCCCCCCCCCCCCTCTATCCGATAAAAGGGGGAAGCTGAAGTTGAATCCTCTATTTTTATTCTTGGATTTCTGCTTTCATTCCTTCTTTCAACTTTCGAAATAACATTTTAAATTCAGCATTTCTGTACTGATTACATACCAGATTATGGATCCATTACTAACTCTCTGTACTTTAGTTTTATTAACTCCTACTTGTGATGCAAAGTCTCCATAGTTGAAACAACTGAATCTAATGAATCAAGAGGGGTTGATCGGAGACAATTCAGGTGGGCTAGAAAGGATGAGATGATGCTGGATGTCCATCAGTTGGGCTTTTTTTTTAACTTACTGTGTTTTCTAATTCAGCTTTTCTTTTCCATACTCATTAAATCAATTATAGAGCTCAGACACCTCCTCTATGACAAATTGTTCGAGAATCAATTGGAAAAAAACACTAAACCGGTGGCCACTGGTGCCCTTCAACAATGGAAGACAGAGAACCTGATTTATAAAGCTCTTCAAGCTTGGAGAAGATAGACTATAATCCTTGAACCTGAGAGATTCCACACACCTTGAATGGATCGCTTAAAGATTTGCTATTAGTTGGCAAATGCTTTTATTCCTGGACAAGATCCACTCTAGGTTTTTTGGATCACCCAGATTCTCCCATGATAGTCCATCCTTTCCCGTCTTGATGAGCCTTCACAATTCAGGCCCAGACTAACACCCTATAGACAGCTAAAACGTCATTAGACTCATGCAGTTGGCTCTATGAAGTGGTGGTGGCCCCAGAGCTATTCAGTCATCATCAAATCAGAAATCAACCCTACGGTTCCAAGGACCCATGGTTAAGAATGGCAGTTCTAATGCAAATCATAAGAGTTTCAGCAAATCAGAGTAAGACATTTCCCCAAAAGAAGCCTGTGCAAGTGTGCAAGACATGGCTGGAGTTTAGCTTTCAATACACACAGAATAAGTACATGAATTTGAGTTTCTTGAGGTCCCTATATAGCAGAAATAAGCAGAAGGACAGAATGGAATGAGCAAGTGAAATGAAGTGATTAACTTATCCATGCTGCTTCTCCTTTCAGTATCCATTCATAGGGTAAGGAAGTGACCTGTTAGTGAAAGTGTAATATTTATGTACATTTGTTTGTGTGGAACCTCAATAATAACATCATATCCTGCAGATTCAGCAATTTCTCAGAGCCAAGAGTTAACATTTTCTCTAGCCTCATCTCTGCGGTACCGGCACATCTAGTCCTTCACGTCCTGTTTAACCTTCCACAATCTGTATGCATTATGAAATCAGTTTTCTATCCCCGGTTCCTGCCGTACTGCAGGGAAAACAAAGAATATCAGCTTGATACAAGAGGAGAACTATTACGCTTTCTGACAAATGTATTTGCCTCACATTCCTTGACAGGGAAAGAAGCAAAATTAATGTCCCTGAAAGCAATCTGTTGTATTGGGCAGAGAAAATATTGATAACATTGTACTTATTAATAGCTGGAATTTCCCACAGGGCGTCAAGAGTTTGTGTCACATGACACGCTGGGATAGAAATCTCGCAGATGAGTTTGCAAGGCTTTTGAAATGTTGGATGAGAATTCCGCATTGTAAAAGGTTTATGTTCTCTGCACAAAAAGAAAGTGTGATGCAACAGTCATGGGGGTCAGGTACAAGTAGGGACTCTATCTGTAGGGAGTTTGTATGGTCGGTTGGTTGTGTTTGGGCTCTATTAGGTGTTTTTTTTTATCCCACATTATTAAATAAATAAATACAAATAGTTTATAACTGGTGTAAAACTTCATCACTAAAATTTCATCCAATATCTACATGTGTTTGTTTCAAATCTGCAGCTTTTATTTTTATAATCCCTGTTGGTCTTCCCATGAAGGTCCCATGAATGTCAACTGTCTCCCAATGGTGTTCCTACATTGTCACTCCATCACATGTCCCCCCTGGTGGAGACTTCCAGCCACAAAGGCAGGGAAATTATTATTATTATTATACAGTATTATTATACAGTATTTATATAGCGCCATCATATTACGCAGCGCTGTACAAACTCCATAGTCGTGTCACTAACTGTCCCTCAAAGGAGCTCACAATCTAATTTCCCTACCATAGTCATATGTGATTAATGTAGTCTAAGGTCAATTGTTAGGGAGAAGCCAATTAACCTAACTGCATGTTTTTGGGATGTGGGAGGAAACCGGAGTACCCGGAGGAAACCCACGCAGACACGGGGAGAACCTGCAAACTCCATGCAGATAATGTCCTAGCTGGGAATCGAACCTGGGACCTAGTGCTGCAAAGGCCGGAGTGCTAACCCCTGAGCCACCGTGCTGCCCACTAATGAAACTTTGGATTTATTAAACAGCTGCAAAAATATCATTTGATATTTAAAATGTAAATGATGTTTCCTATTATCATTCAGCAATTCTTTCATCATTTAGCATTGAAGAGCAGGGGTCCAGAACCAGTTACTGCAATTGAAAACACGGGAATCTGTCCTGGTAATCATATAGGCTCCATTTTATGTGCTGGCTTTTCCTAGGGTGGTTTGCATGCCAATGCAGACTGTCTGGGAATGGTGTGCTGATACAGTGAGTGAGAGGCAGTGTTGTGAGCTGAGAAAGCAGAAGTAATTGGTGATGTTTACTGTTCTGAAGTCAAGGTGTTTATTAAAATGATGCAGTTTCAATGCAGTTCAATGAGTCATGATAGTACAAGGTTGTACTTTATGTAATAACTATGTTCCTATCCAAACACAATACAAAGGAGCTGAGGTTTGTAAATGATTGTTCTGTCAGCATTGGCTGAGAAGAACTGATGACAAAGGTTTGTGAAAAAAATTCAGCATAAAAAAACTCAGCATAAAGGGAAAAAACGTACAGAGGAAGTTTCTAGTTTGCCCCGAATTCAGTTATAAAACATAAAAAAGTTTTTATGGCTGCAGTAAATGGGAGAGATAAAGGATTGCCTGCACACTGAAATGAAAAGAATGTCCACAGGGTATGATTACATTAAGGGAGCTCTGCTCCCATGATTGCTGTTGCTGCCCTGTAGTATGTGTTCCTGGATAGAGTTTTCTCTATCCAGGATCACTGGACTCCTGTGTTCTTGGATAGAGAAACTCTATCTAGGAACGCATACAACTAGTAAAGGGCTGCAAGAGCAATCAGGGGAGCGGAGCTGACAGCTCTGCTCCCCTGATTGGTCTTGCAGGTCCCAAAAATTGGGTCTTGCCGGCCAAATTTACAAAGGTCGTTCTCGCCTACATGTTTGGTAACAGAGAACGACCCGAATTGCCGCAAGACCGAATTTAAAAAATGTGCTCGCTCATCCCTACTTACCATGATTGGCACAAAATATAAGCAAAGTGTAGAGAGATCGATTCCTTTCTTCTGTGCATTGACACACCCGTGAATCTGAACATCGGGTCATTGGTCGTAGAGTTTGGCAGAGACTGTGGACTCCTCCTATTTGCTCCCTGAAATTTCTATTTTTAGCTAGTAAGTGCTACTTTTCGTCTTTCTTGTAACATGACGGACGACCACATACACAAGAATAAGAATACTCCGAACATTTTTACTTGCATATATATCTTATATCAGCATACGATTTCATACCTGCATACTTTGCTGGATTTGATGTTCTGATATCAGTTATAATTCATTATAATTCTAATATACTATGTTAAAGTTTGATTCAATATGTTTGATAGGAACTTCAAAATATCTTATTTCATTCCATTATGCAGTCTGCTTTAATGCTCTCCATATATCCCCTGAGGAAGCCAAAACGGTGAAACGCGTTGGGTTGAGAGGCGTTTAAACTATTAACTTTATTTTTCATAAATTTAGCCAGGAACCCCAATATGTTTAGTTAACAGGTCTTTTTATCCCATGAAACCTTAATGGGATAGACCATTAGTAACCACTGTATTTGGTACTTATTTTAATTTATTTGGTAATTTATCACTACAATATATTTTTGTTTTGCCTAAAAAAAACCCAGCTTTCTCTGTATTTTTACAATCATATATTGATTTCAAAGCACTTCAACTAAATTGTGAACTTTACAAGAATTTCTTTCTTTTTGCAGATATTTCAGCAAAATGAAACTTCTAAATTTTCTGATCCATAATTCAAACTGCCTATCAATGTCTTGCAAATCATCAAATGCTACCACAGCATAAAGGAGCTCCAACATCTTTAGATTTTGTTCATACATGCATTCTATCGTGTTTTGCTTTCAGATTTTTGTTTTACCAGAATGGCGCTGGCAGCAAGACACTTATCCAGCACATACAGTGCTCATCCTCTCACTGCAGACACCTGCCGCCGAATGAATCATTTCTCACTGAAAAGAAAGAAAGAAAATGAATTACAAGTCATGGAAGAACTGTTCTGGTTCCCGAGACCACCTTACGTTGCTAATGATGAGTTCAAATTTCTGGAGGAAAAAAAAAAATGTTGGGAAAAGGTTTGGCAATTGAATTTGTCAGAGTGAGGAGATAAGTGGACTTATACGAGCTCACGTCTGCTAAAGTGCTCAGGAGATACTGAGATGGGTAAAAATGGCTGACATTAACTTTACCTAGATGACCTCGGAGCATGAGACAAACAGAAAAATTGACAAGCTTTTTCAGCTGAAGCGTAAAAAAAAAAAAAAAAACAAAGAGCTTTGTAGAAAGTAATTTAATTCAAAGCAAACAGTTACATTGTATTTACATTTGGTTTATAGTACCAAAGTTAAAATGGGTCGAAAAAGTTGTTCAGCTAAAATTTATAAAAATTGTATGTTCAGAACTCACAGTTGTTCCAAGACTTGATGTCATTTACCCAGGATCAGACTGAGAAGTAGGCAAACAGCGATGCCAGGGGCCTCAGTCTTCTACATGGTCTCTATTGACAGAAAGGTAGTTGGTAAAAGAAGTAGGAATATTGTACACGTAAGAGCCCCACCCGATATTTGACCAGGGCCCCATTTTGTCCAGAATTGTTCCTGCATGCAATTGGGAAAATGACCTACACTAGACTTCACATTGGTAAGTCTGTGTGGGACAGCGCTGGAGATTGAATAGGGGAGTATTGCAGCTATTCTCCTTTCACTCGCATGCTCCAGGCTTTCCTGTTAAACTAAATGTCAATCAGTCACAGCTTAGATCTACTTTATTTTAGCTGAACTTTTCACTGTTTTTATATGTTGTTTATTTGTCTTTTGTATTTTTATGAGCGCGTCACTGTCTCAATTCCTGTCTGGATTAGAGACAGCCATAGATCTTTACTGGCCTTTAGGAACTAAAATCTTTTTCCCCTTTCCTTGTTTCTTGTGGCTCTGATGTGGTCTGATGCTTAGAACTCTGTCTAATACTACTTAAGAACCGGAAGTATTATACAATACATAACCCTTTATACAACTAATATATTATTCAACCAACCCATGTATTTAATAAACCAAACATATTGGTTTTTAAAAGGACATGTGGGTTAACCAATGTTTTGTTGCATAATAATTCCTAATAGTATTGTAGAAGGTGCAACCCTTACATTGTTCTTTGCGCTGATAGGGGGTCTTTCAGTCTCATCCCAGAGTGTTGGACATTTTGGACAAGTGATCACACTGGTAGTGGATAGATAGTTCTGATCACAGTTGATTCCAAATGGAATCAGAGCTATTCTGACCTCAGATCAGAACATAGATTTTAGGAAATCTGATTTCAGATCCAACATGATGTACTATATCTGTTATTGACAGGTATAGTAGGCCTCTGGATAGTGGCACCTGTCTTAGACAGGTAAAGTAGGGTTTAACTAATCTGGACTGGCTGAGCCCTCTCATACCTGTCATTGACAGGTATAGTATACCACCAGATGGTGAAGGTTGTCTTTACTATAGACAGGTATAGTAGGGCTCAACCAATCAGGCTGTGAGATAATGACTTGTCCGGCGGCTGGACTGGGTAACCGCTATTGTAGATGATCAGATGGTGACAGCTGTCATCACCATAGACAGGTATGATAGGGCTTAGCCAATCTGGCCACCGAATGGTGGCAGCTAGATAGGCTGAACAATAGTATATTTGTCATTGGCAGGTATAGTAGACTGCCAGATGATGATAGCTGTCATTGTTAAGTGGCCAATTGCCTGAACCCTACCATATCTGTTTGTGACAGTTGTCATCGTCTGGCATTTTCTAGTAGGGCTCTCCCACTCCAGCCACCGGACAATGGCAGCTGTCATTATCCAATGACCAGATTGTCTTAGGCCTATTATACTTATGTCTAATGGGTATGGGAGGCCACCACTTGATGACAGCTATCATTGTCTAGTAGCTGGATTGGGTAAGCTGTACTATTTTACTAGACTGCCAGTTGATGACCGCTGTTGGCAGGTGGATTGGCTGAGCCATACTGTACCTGTTCTTGACAGGTATAGTGCAACTCATTTAAAAAAAATATGAATCCCAATTCATATTCTAAATCCAACCAGATTTCATGCCTGTCATAATTTTTGTGTTCCAAGCAGTTATAGTCAAAACCAACCACCACAATGATGAAGCTCATGCCAGAGGTGGGAGGGCATAAGGAGGTGCAAAGTAAGCACTGCACAAGGGCCCCTGAGCCACATCATCCAACAAGGACCCCGATGAACCCTGAACAGAGGCCCACAATTGGCTACATCCACCACTATCTCACTCTATGCATTTTTATTATCTGTATTATTTATATTGAGACGGATTCACCAAAGAGCAACATTTATTCAAAAGAACCATTATTGTATGTTACTGTACATAAAGATTCCAGTTTTCATCACTCTATGTGGTTAAGTCATTTTTATATCTGTACTGCTCTCTTGCTCATCTGTGTCTGAGCTAATGGTCTGCAGAAACAATACTACTTGTCCAGATATCGATGTGGCCTTCTGCATAAAACACAAATTAATGGTCCCTCATCTCCAGCAAATCTATATTATATGGGAGACTTAAGGCAGAAGAGACATTGTTAAGACTGGAATGCATCAATGTGGATTTCCTTTAAGTACTTGTAGTCCAAGCTAACCCCACGCAATGGATATACGTGGCACTGGAGTGTGGGAGGAAAGATCCTAGAAACAGATGTAAACTTGTCAAAAATAGGTCAGTTCAAAAGAAGCATTTTATGAAATTTAATGTGCGAATCGGAGCAGACTTCTGGGAAGAACAGTGAACCAATGAGAGAGCAGGAAATAGGAAATGATGACCCTCCCTTTTATATAATGTTAAAAATGTCATGTTAGGTCTGCTTTAAGCTTTAAACTCCTGTAAGCTCAGGGGCTATACTGTAGATACCTGGGTAAGCGCTCCATTTGTTTAAAATGGCCCCCAGAACTGAGACATATTTAGGGTTGGGCAAGCTGGGTAATTGCTGAAGGCGCAAACCTACTCTGGGGTCCCAACTGGCAGAATATTAGAGGTGCAGAGAGCTTGAATGTTGTCCATGTGAGTTCCCCAGATCATTGATGTACTGTATTACTATATATAAACAAATAATACATAACATGAACACATTTTTTGTTGACTCTATTTTTAAGCTCATTTACCCTAAAATTGGTATGCTGATTGTAAAAATGCAGTTAGTTTTCTTCTATCACGTCAGGTTTTTTTCTCTACCGCTTATATTATTGTGATTACTGTAGTGTGGATTTGTATAGGCTATTCAATTACACGTAACACAGTGTGGTCAGAGGTTGTGCGCTGCTCTACGTAGTGAATAAGCAAAATTAATTTTTCTACTTACACAGGTAATTCCTTTCTCTCAGATCATGTATGGCTCTGCTGTTTCTCGGTGTAAGTGCCTAAACAACCCTGATTCATTTTGTTATATCTGTGGCAGTTTTACCATTCCTAGTCAAAGGGCGAACATCAGCACATTTGTAGAGTAAGCCTATTTGGCATATTTCAAAGTTAAACTTGGTGACCAAGATAAGTCTTGGGCCCCTCATAAGGTGTGCAGTGTGTCGAGGGTTTATGGATGTGGACAAAGGGAACACGTGATAAGATGCCATTTGGTATACTTATGATTTGGCGAGAGCCAGGAGACCATTTCAATAACTGTTAATTTGTTTGTATAGTCAAAACTTCAGGATACAACAAGAAAAATAAATGTAACATAAAGTATTCTAATCTATATGCCCAGTGGCTCATTTTGATGACATCCAAGTGCCGGTTTTTGTTACACTACCCTCTCTTGAAGAACATAATTATGGTGATGAACTAGGTGACAACAATGATGAAGAGTTTGAAATTGAAGAGGACTCTCTCTGTTCGTAAAGGATTTGATCAGCATGAGTTGAGTGATTTGGGACTATGGAAGAAGGCTTCAGAACTCCTAGCATCAAGACTGCGTGAGAAAAACTTACTTGAAATAGGAATAAGGGTATCGTACTTTCGAACCAGAGAAATTGCATTTCTGAAGTACTTTAGAACTGACAGTGGATTTGTGTATTGCCATAACATAACTGGTTTAATGGAGGAATTGGGAATTTCAATCTATAACTCAAATGAATGGCGACTATTCATCAGTTGCTCAAAGTGGAGCTTAATGCGTGTCCTCCTTCACAATGGCAATATATCTGGGTCAGTACCAATCGGCCATTCAGTTTCTCTTTGTGAAGAATATGCAGACATAGAGAGAGTCATTGAGTTGTTGCAACATCACCAACACAATTGGGTTATCTGTGTTGACCTTAAAATGCTATGCTTCCTTCATGGCCAGCAATGCGGATACACCAAGTATCCCTGTTATCTGTGCATGTGTGACAGCAGAGCTTGTGAGAGGCATTGGGTGGAAAGGAATTGTCCTCCAAGATCTGCCATAAAACCAGGTGATCCAAACATTCTACATGAGCCATTCGTTGATAGAAAGAATATTATATTCCCGCCTCTGCACATTAAACTGGGTCTGATGAGGCAGTTTGTTAAAGCTTTGCCAACTGAAGGAGAATGTTTCATGTACCTCATTTTGGCATTTCCTAGCCTGTCATTTGAGAAAAAAATAAAGGCCCGTGTGTTTGATGGTCCACAGATTCGGCAACTCATCAAAGATGAACATTTCATCAGGACAATGACAGAAATCGAAAAGAATGCTTGGTTATCATTTAAAGCCATTGTCAAGGACTTTCTTATAAACCCACAAGAAAATAATTACACAGAAATTGTCCAGAAACTCTTGGAGAGCTACAAAATGCTTGGTGGTAATATGAGCATCAAGGTGCATTTTCTGCATAGCCATCTTTCTAACTTCCTGGAAAACCTTGGGGCAGTCAGTGATGAGCAAGGTGAATGATTCCCCAAAGATTTGAAGGTCATGGAAGGACAGTATCAGGATAGATGGGATGTACATATGATGGCTGACTATTGTTGGAGCATCTGGCGGGATTGTCCTAACACTGAACACTCCAGGAAAAGCTATAAGCGTAAATTTTAACCTTAACCACATACCCGAATAATTTTCAAATGTTTTACTGTAAAAAAAGTCATAGAATATCAATAAATCCTTTGTATGAACAAAAGACATTTAAATAAACTGTACATTCAAGTGATTATTTCATTATTTTTTCATTGTATGTAAAATTTGTATGTTTTTTTTGACAAAAATGGAGGGTACCCTGTATCATAAAAACTTGATGTGATAGCAAAAAACTGGATTTCTGGATTCACCACCCAAAAATTTGTAAGATCTAACTCAACAAAAAATGCGTTCCCCAGGGTAATTGATAATTGTTTAGAAAGATGTCAACATTGGCAATAGAGCTTGAGGAAATCACATTTCGGGAGTTTAGGTGAATATTATTCTGTTTGTTTGCATTTGCATTTTTTTGCATATGCATACTTTTATGTGTCTTTATGTGGGTCACATCACATGCAGAGTCTTCTTCCTTCTAGGTGGAGACTGGAGGGAGAAGAGATTACATGATGACATTGGCACTTCTGTCTGCAGTTTTTCCCTGTGGGTACAGGGTGATGTGGTAAAGACCCTCTCCAAAAGTGGGCTATGACAATCCACATTCCTACGGCTTCCTCATTCTATTTGGTTCATCTGGGCATCATTCAACCTAGAAGACTGAGAAAAAAAAGCACTGCAGAAGAATCCCTGGATAGGAGGCCAGTATTCCAGTGATCAGCGTTGATGGGGACGCATAAATGTATCCATATTGGACTTTAATATTCTCTCATAACTGGTATTCTTCATGAGGACATTAGGTACACACAGTGCAGTCACTAACGTGTTAACTTAATAGGATATTAGGGTAATGTGGCTACAAACCCTTTGTAATTCCCATTCAGTTGGTGCTTTTTCCTGCCCATTGGAGATAAGGCGCTCGCAGGCTCACAATCAAAAAGTCAGGAAATTTTTCATGACTTCGAGATTATCAAACTGGTAATGTATATTGTGCATTCCTCCTTTGTTAATCTGCTCCATATTGACATACAAAGAACATCAATATTATTCCCCGCGTCTCCCTGACTGGCAGGCCATGTTTACCGGACAAGCGTGCCGCTCTCACCAGCCATTATACTCATTTCCCTGACAAACGTAATTGCAGCCTGTGGGTTTTGAAATCTTTTTTTTTTAGACTACTGGGGTTGTTAGCAGGAAGCCTGCAAAGGGTTAATCGTCTCTCCCACCATGCATGTCAAGCTGCGTCCATAATTGCCCCTCAGCACATAAAAACAGGGATTACCTATAATACATACACTTGCAGAGAAACCGCTGTCAAGATTTAAGTGAAGAGAAGAAAAACAGTGTGCTGACTTTACTGTATTTGTTTCCTTTACAGGATTTGATTGACTTGCATGGAATATGCCATTGTACAAAGTGCCTGTTGCAATCGGTTAATGCTATGTTACTCTTGGCGGAATGTCACCTATCCATTTGCTGTCAAGTTGATAGGCCAATGCAGAGTACTATGTGTGTGAGTTTTTAGCTGTTTTTATTTTATTTCATTTATTTGGAGCAAACAGGCATTGCATAGCACCAGGAAGTGTTAATTACTTCTATTTCTCTGGCAATTTATAGAAATATGATTTTTACTGTTGTTATTTTGCTTAAGATAATTTTATGAAACATCATTATTGACTTAAATAGAACTAGTAACTGTTAGGTTTATAAAAGAATTGGAATATTCAGTATTAAATGATAATCTCTCTATCCATTTATACTAAAGACCATCAGTGTGCAAAATTTATTCCCCCACCCCTGGTAAAGTAGAACTGAAGTCATTGGTGGATGAGCTTTTGCCGAACCTGGAAAATATGTATAGCATAATTACGATCATGGCACAGATTTAATTAATTTTCTGCAGCAATTACAAATCCATGATCCTGTAATCGATACATTCCCTGAAGTCACTACCTTAGCTGCCAACTCTTCTGGATTGGCCATGATCCTGTTTGGTGTGAGCAGGAGTTACATTGACTGCTGAGACTAGACCCAGGAGCCACATTACAAAAAATACAAAAATTAAAGAGCCACCAGAAGCAGAGGAACTTTCCATGTATCCACTGCCAAAAACCTTTACCTGCTGGTGGCTTTTTGTTTTTTGTTTTTTTCAGTTTTGTTCTTCTTTAAGCACAGCTTGCGATACAATCTGTATCCACCTCTGGACGTGGAGGGGAGAACACTGATGTGATGTTCCACTTTGATAATCTGAAATTTGCATTTTTCTGTACTTGCTTACTGCCTGGTAAATTCAACATTGCCAATTTCCCAACTGGAACTGACTTGGTTTCTCCTTGATCCTTGGGATGACATCATTACTGACTGTGCTTGAGCAACAGATGGATCAATTTTGCAGGTGATGCTAGAAAAAGTAATTCCATCTACAGCATTGGGTGTGCTTGCTCAAGAACTTGCAGGGACACACTTACACAGTAGGTGCCAGCCAAACTGATCCCATCTATATCTCTTGGCCAGTAGCTTGCAGCTGGGGAGTATTTGGGAGAGCTGCAGGCTAAAATGATTGTCATTTGGTTACATTGATGGTTGCACATAATTTGGATTATGGGCACCAAAATCCCATGCATAGGCACCCAGTGCTTCAGCAGGGGAGATATTTTTGGTACGACTACTTTGCATGAGCAGCTGCTGCCATATATCATCCAAAAATACCTAGTGCTATAGATACAATCATTTTGGCCAGCAGCTACTGCACAAGCATGTGCCACAAGTTGCCATGTAAGCATGCCCATCAATGATTAAATCCAATCAATCTGCAGGTGTAGCTACATAATTCTCTTCCAGGTGATAAATGAGGAATCATAAGTGTGGTGTAAGGAACGAAAGTGTGAATTTAACTTTAATATAGGTCCAATGTGTTTTAATATTTGGAAAGCTTCTTTAAAAGTTGGAATATAGCCAAAAGCTGGACATCACGCTGTAGAAAAATAAATCTATTTCTGTGTCCAACTCAGCTGTTAGGCTTCTATAAAGCAAAATTACAATTTAATAAATAAAGGAGTACTCAAGTACACAAGTCAACTAGTCAACATTACCAATTAACATAAGAAAAAGTGATATGGTAACAAACAGCATCATAATTCCAGTGCCATATATTTAAAAAACAAAAAATCTCAAAGGATCCTCCAAACAAGCCAGTATTCTCCAGCAACATAATTATAGGTAGAAAGTCAATTAACACCTATTACAGCTTTCACTGAACCTTCTCATTTGCACATTGTTAAATGTTAATATTCCAGGATTGATGGAACCTGGAGATGTAGCTTTTCTTTCTTGTTGTCTTAACTCAGGGTAATATTGGTGCTTCATCATAACTAGTGTACCCAGTTGTTTCATTACATGACAGAGGAGCCGGAGCTCGAGTCATTTATCCAGCTAATGGTCCTCCAGGCACTCTGTTATATATTTCTTCCAGACCTGACACAGAGGTGTTAATTATTCTTTAGGTGTATTTAATACATTGTGATTGGCACACTGGGTCCCAGTACCTGACTTTTAAATGCAATGAAATGTAATACTAAGTTTGTGTATACAATTGATAAGAAAATCCTTAAAGGGAAGTTAATTCTGCTTAGTTTTTTGCTATCCTTGGAGTCTTCTTTTTACCTCTAATTAAAATTCTATTAAAAAATAAATTAAATCATTTTATTTTCATTGCATTTTCATTTTTTTGATCTGGTGACATCATCACTGATTTTCTATTTTTGCTCCAAGCAAAGTAGGCTGATTGTAGTCAGTGGCAGGGGCCACTGGGGTTCTCTACATGCAGTCTAAAAAACAGGAAACAGGTAATGCCAACATGTGATTGCTGACCCTCCATGACTGAAACAAAATGGAATAAAATAATTGAAAAGGTCAGGCCAGGGACAATGTTCAGAGGAGGAAAGGGATAAATAATGATGGATGTCCTTGGTGGGCTTTATTGAACTTCTTGCAGCTTTTAAGGTACATTGTGAAAGTAGTGTTTAGAAGATGAATTCAATATGTTTTCATGCTCAAAGAAAGAGAAATAGTAATAAAAAAATGTATATTGGTGAAATAAAAATTATCAAAAACAAATGTGAAACGCTCCAATATAGGGCCTGATTTAAGAAAGCTCTCCAAGGCTGGAGATGATACACTTTTATCAGTGAAGCTGGGTAAATCAGCAAACCTGGAATGGACTTCCTAAAAGTCATTAGCTATTTGTTAGCAAATGTTTATATTCCTGGACCAGATCCATTCTGGGTTTGCTGGATCACCCAGCATAACGGATGAAAATGTATTCCCCCCAGCCTTGGAGAACTTTATTAAATCAAGACCATAGTGTTACCAGTACTTTTCATTGGGGGGATACTGGGGACAGATGAAATATAGAATAAAGAATATAATTTACACCTTAAAGTGTGATCCCAAGATTCCTGTATTTAAATACTTAAAACCTACCTTGACAGTTACAAGCTCTCCCAAATACCAAACCACTAACTTCTAAGGTGCCAACTTACCATTAGGCGAGAAAGAATTCCTAGATGCTCAGATTCTTTTTTCGGTTTTTGGAAGGATAATAACTCTTTGCTCCTAAATAATCCCAATACACACCATCATGGCTGAACGAATATGATGGATACATAGGTGGAGGGGTGGAAAAAATGACAATATACCCATGAACATTTTGTAATACTATGCTGCCTGCTGAATTGAAGACACTTACCTTTACAGAAGTATTTGCAGTGGTGGGACTCCTCTGTTCATGTTCTGTTTATCTGTCTGATTAGTGTGGAGTATCTGTGCTGAAGTTCATATTTCAGGTGAAATCATACTTCTTGGTGAGGTGACACTAAGGTCACAATGATTTTTTTTATTCTACCTGCCCCAAGTTCTTCATGGTCTTCCCTGAAGAAGCAGAAAAATCTATGAAATGAGTTAGAAACGTGGCTTTTTCCAACCCTGATCACTTACACTATTAAAGTGTTCTGGAGTATTAAAGTGGAGTTCTGGAGTTCTGACCAGGCAGGTTCTTAATGCAGAAAACATAGGTAATGTCTCTTCTTCAATAAAACATATCTACCTTCCTGTTTGCTGTCTTTTCTTTTATTGGAAGTTTAACAAGAGCATAAGACAAAAGTGTTACAGACAAACCAGTATTTGTCAGGCAAGAACTTACAAACCATAGGAAACATCCGCACCCCCCAGTTCAAGGTACAGCATTAAAGTTACACTGAGTGTGAACCATGACAAAACAACCTTGAAATCAAAGTCTTGTGCAGGTAAGTCCCAAAGTCCTAAAATAAGTGCACAAACTGTGTAGGCTGGGAAGTGGCAGGGGAGACATCCCTTGCCATAAGGGGAGACATCCTTTCCCGGAGGGTATCAATTACAAAAATGACTTCCCCCACTACACGGGTAGACAAGGGCAGGGGTAAAGTTTGTGTAATTCAGATTAGAGAGAATTAGAGCAACATAAAAACAATTTTACCTCCTCCAAGTAGGTTTACAAAGCCGATCCCTGACAAACATTCAAATAAATATTAAAGAAGAGGAACGAGAGAACTAGGGTTTTTTGCTCAGAAATTCAAATTATCTTGTCAAAGCACACAGATTTAGAATATCAAAATATATATGCACAATTCATAGATAGGTCAGTCCCATTTAAATCATGGGATATACAACCAATTGCTACACAAAGGCTTCTGTAGGGAACTTACCCCTCCTGCGAGCCTACGGTGTCCCTGGGGATTCCAGCCGCAGAGGGAGACGCCACTGTAGCAGGCAGCATGGCCGAGGCTGCTGCTCTGCTCGCAGCATGTCTCTCCCTGCAGGCGGAGGGATCCGTCCTGGCCAAACTACTGTTCGGCCAGGTGACATCCCTTGCATCTCTATGGACGTGGTTACAGAAACTCCTGCTCTCAGCACTCCTTTGGATGTGCAAAGTAGTGCACATCCTAGGGGTGCTGTGGGAAGAGGTGCGCGCGCTACCATGCGTCCCTCTTGTACCCCCCGAGGGCATGGCACTCGGCTGCCTCGCCGTGGGGCGGGACATAGTTATTTTGAATTGGCCGCAGGGGATTCAGTTACTGTTTAATCAAATGGTGCCAGGTGGCGCAAGGTCATTGGTCACTCTGGCCATTTAGGGAGAGCCTGTCCTATACACCATTTCCCGCTATAAGCCTCTGTGTATACAGTGTGCTTGGAAGCGTCCTTGTATTGGTTTATGCTAATCCCATTTGTCATTTCCATAGCGACCTGGTCTGAACCTGACTCTTGCCTGAACTCTGCCTGCCCTGACCTCAGATTGTTAATGACCATTCTTGTCTGCTGTCTGCCCTGACCTCGGATTGTTCCTGACCTGCCTTACCCTCCTGTACTTTGCTTATTTGGACTTAACCCTTGTCGTGTTTTATGACATTAACAAAACGTGATAGAAGGATATCTGGAGTTGGTTGTGGTTTGTGTGCCCAGGCAAATTACAGCTTCCCTATGATTATAAGAAAGGGAGAATATAACGTCTCGTATGTGTTTCGAAATGTGTCAGGATACAAGATGTTACATTCTCTCTTATAATCATAGGGAAACCTCTGTACAGATTAGAGATAAACATAAATAAAGAAGAGAAGAAAGAAGTGGGAGGGAGAGCGGAAAGAGTAAGTGGGGAAGGTAACAGGGTAAGGAACGTATTTCTTTGCCCACCCCCCTTACTGTCTTTTTTTAATAATAATGGCCAAAGATCCGGACACATGGAAGAGAAGTTCTGTTTTAACAAGGAATTTTGTATAGCCTATGCTGAATCTGGGAAAGGTGTTGAGAAAATCATTATGATCAGTATCTGTTCTTGAGGAAATGCCTTTGAACTGTCAATGTAGCTCTTGTAGTAAAATGAATTATCTGATTCCACATTCAAATGGAATTTGGCAACATCTACTAAACCTTAAAAGGTGATTACAGAATTGCAGCTCTTTATTTGGGACCCAGGTCTGGAGTGTCTCGGAAGGAATGGGTGTGCCGGGAACTCCTTCCTATTTCCAAGTGAAATTGAGATTTGACGATCCCGAATACTCTGAATTTGTTGTGATGTTTCATTCTACTCCATTCCACTTGACATATGGCATACTATACGGTGCAAAATGTGTCTGTGTATAAATATTTTTGGATTTTCATGTGGTTTTTCACTTTTTTATCATTATTATAGCTGCGATCTTGATTATGTTGGAATAATTCAGTTCTCATCTAACGATGTGGCAAAGAATAAAATAAGTAACATTCAGACTACAGACCAATATATCACAAGAAGGAATGGCAACATACCTCTCAAATGGAGAACAGATGATGAAAGGATCAATACACTATACCACTGTAACAGTAAATCTACGCTCAGTCCGGTGGCAAGAGGAAGTTATATTATGTGGCTCTTGGTGGCTGGCATGTCGCC
The DNA here is from genome assembly GCF_032062135.1 of Pyxicephalus adspersus. Taxonomy (NCBI): domain Eukaryota; kingdom Metazoa; phylum Chordata; class Amphibia; order Anura; family Pyxicephalidae; genus Pyxicephalus; species Pyxicephalus adspersus. The sequence continues at coordinate 172,430,365 of NC_092858.1, forward strand.
AACCAATTGGCTGCTGCACTTCTAAAAGTTTAAATTTGCATGTTATACAGGGGGCGGCTGGAGGCGGTCCTGAACTGCTCACTGCTGCCCCCATAAATTTTTTATGTCATGGAAAAGATGCTACATGCGCATGAACCAGTTCCGGGGGCGTGATGAAGAGATATCTCAGGATCATTGGCAATATTTTAAAAAAAACAAGCTTATGATTAGGTTTAGCTCCAGTTGAAAAGAATGCTGGAATTTTTTGTTCACCAACAACCAGACTGCATATTGCTGATATTACATCAGACAGTCATCTCAACTCCTAAATACTGTACATTAAACACAGCTTGTTGGACCATATTGTTACAGTTCTTACAATTGGAGAAAATGCCCTGATTACACTTTAGCACTCATAGCCTGGTGAGACAAACAAGATATGTTTATGTAACCCATCTGTATTCAAAATCCAGATCGAGAATCACAGCTGGAGGAACAATTATTTCTCTATCGCTAAGTGCCTGGAAATGAATGATTCACAATGTTTAACGAGTTCCATTGACAGGACTGTAAACTGGCGTCCCTTTGCCCTTCCAAGACAAAGAGGACTTGAACATGCGACAGAAGGTAACTCCGCACTCATCGCTGCGGGGACGCCAAGCGATGGACGACCGGTGGTGGCAGTTTTCATTTCTGCAAAATGATTTTGATTTAGGCACACCGCCACGTTATTTGTTTTTCAAATGAATAATTTTTATTTGCTTTTTATTTTTCACCCGTAACCTTTGCTTCATTACCTCTATAAATACAAATATTAAATCTAGTTATACTTGTTCTGCTAAAATATATAGTTTCCCTGCACACTGTTGGAACTTTTTGGTCAAAGAAAAATACAAATCAAGTTCCATGTAAAATGAAAGAAAAAGGCTTACCTACCTGACCAACCATGCCTTTATTTTTACTATTAGACTTTTTCTCTATTCTTGGATTTCTGCATTTAGCACACTTTTAGTGTTGTCAGCTGCATGGGGAGGGGACTACCCCTTGCAACTACCAGCCAATTGGAATGCTGCATGGTTTTATTCATACCAATAGGCTTACAACAAGGTTGTTTCACTCTAATAGAGCCAAACTTACACAAATTACTTTCACGTTTTGAAAGTGATAAATCCTGTCATCTTGGTAAAGGCCCAAGCACTATCCACTGAAGGAAAACCCTGGTCAATCAGTATAATCAGGTAGTCAGATGACATTTTTTTAGGCTAAATAATGTTGTAGTACCCATACCTGACAAACTGAAGCAACTGCAGATCATACCACTACCCCCACAGACACCCCAGATCATAAAACTCCCCCCACAGGCCTTTGCGATCATAATACTCCCCCAACAGGCACCAAAGAACATAACACTGCCCTTACAGGCACTGTAGATCAGCGGTCGCCAATCGGTGGTCCATAGAACACTGGCGGTCTGAGAGAAAGTTTTGGTGGTCCGCGACTCTGTCCCCTATATAGACACAACTCGCCCAGTGTCCCATCACAGGCTCAGACCTGATTGCTAAACATGCTGGGGGAACAGTAGCTCAGGGCTGTGAACGCAACTTTTGTTGCGTCCATTGCCCTGTGCTACTGTTTTCAGGGATGTTTAGCAAGCAGGTCTGAGCCTACGACGGGGGAGAGTCTGAGTTCTGGCATCATGATGTCACTCTGAAGGAAGTTTCTTCTTCTTTGAATGACACACAGCTCTCCACGCATACGTGGTCCAGATTCTTATTATTTGTTGGTCTGTGAGGTCCAAAAAATGTTGGCGATCACTTCCCTAGATCACAACTCTGCCCCCACACTGTTATGTGCAGCCAAACTGTCAAACTGAGAACCGTATAGTCATGATTATTACTATTTTGGAGGAGTTTATACCTAAGGTAGGTCCCCCACCACCATTGGGACAACACCCTCAAGGACCCCTGAACCACCACTATCTCCACCAGGGCCCTAAAAAATCCTCTTTCCCCCCATTCCAACAAAACCAACCATGGATTGAGATGATGTTACTGCTAGAACCCCCCAGACTGTTTCTACTTGCTGCTTCATCCCCCATTTATCAACTTATTTACTTCTTCCTCCTCAACTCCTCTGTCAATCCCTTTTACTGTCCACATCTTGAAGCTCAGGCACTTAACCCTTTTTTGCCTTCTTCTCTGAGCACCTCGTCATGTTCGCCTTTCACCTCTCTTCCCTTGCAGAGCCCCAGGTTCTACTGCCTCTGCTCAGATTGAGAGAAGGAGCATAAGCACATGGATCCACAACTCGATCTCGCAGCAAATTCGACTATTCTTGCTTACGGAAATTGTAAGCGAGAATGGCCAGTGTGAATTCGCTGATAGAGCTCGAATTTTATTTAAAAAAAAAAAATTAAAAAAAATCGTGGGCTGTGCTGATCAAGGAATGAAGTGCTGGCTGTATTCATTGATCAGCTCAGTGTGCGATCCCCGGCACTAGAGGGTAAATGGGGACAAGTCTCCCCATTCAAAAGCTTTCCTCAGCCAATCAGAGAGCACTAGAGGTTTTGAATAGGGAGACTTGTCCCCATTTACCCTCTAGTGCCAGGGAATGCACACAAGATTCTCAGGGCTGCATGAATGAATTCAGTGACCATGGGAACTGAACTGCAGATGAACTCTCAATGGGGAAAATCCATTGAGAGTTCATCTGCAGTTCCATTGTGATCCCCGGGCACTGGGGATTGCAAACAGGATTCCGAGGGCTGCAAGAATGAATGCAGCCCTAAGAATCCTCCTGTAATGATTTCCTCGATCTTCTGATGGTTTTACGAAGTTGGTTTGCAGAAATTTTGCAGGCCCATCAGAAGTTCGAGGAAAATTTTGCGAGAATGCCAGAGGCGATCTCACTCATCCCTACATAAGAGAAGAAATCATGTGAGAGAGTTGGGTTCATCAGCATTCTGCTACTCTTTTCACTGGCAAATCACAGGCTCAGGTAGAAATAAGATTAGCAAGTGTAAGGGTCCAGGATGACATACTAGTCAAACGCTGTGTTTTTTATTAAAATGCATGCCGCCATATGCAAAAGAAATTCAGTGCACAAACGCAGTAAATTGCAGCTTCTGTATTGTATTGTGTACTGCTCTAATAAAGTCAATGATGTTAAGGGGAATTTAATCCAAATTCGGTTTTAAGTCAATTTTAAATACAGGTAAATGTTGTCCATTGACATGAGTTCCCTACTAAAATATAGTTGAAAATATATCATGGCATCCTAGATCCCAGTACTAAATGGTAAGAAATACAAATCCTTTGGTAGGGCAGTGCTGTGGCTGAGGTTTGTAATCAGCAAACTTGTAATAACCAAAATACAGCCTTTTATACCTTATATACATTTCTTTTGTGTATTTATCTCCTTTCTTGAATTTTACCTTTAACTCAATGCAAAGTTAATGTGTGAAGCAGCACCTTTTTTTGCACATGAGTTGAGCGATCTCCACAACATTGAGGCCTAAAGAAGCCCTAAAAAATGAATCCAGAGATTTTGTGGTCGGCATTTATAAGCTTCATTGATAAAAAACAGAAAGAAAATGTATTTCTTAGCAACTGGTAAAAAACAAGCCGATTCCTCCTGTAATCGTTCCTTTGCTTTTAGCCAGATAACTCCAGAATTTTAAGTGTTCTGCTCTGAAATATCTCCTTAACTACCTCTCAGGGGAATTTTTTTAAGCAAAGAAAGTCATGTTGTCTGCTTTTATTTTTCCTTTAGATATAAATTCAACTGTCTTTTTATGTCTCACATTTAAAATAATTTTTACTACTTTAAATGCACCTTTTTTAAGGCTTAGAGATCCAATTTTATTCTTTCAACTTTTTGTAAAGTCCCTTAAACAGCTGGAGTGTTTGTTGATTTCCTAAATTGCCTTTATTGTTTCAAGAAAGTGAAAAAAGGAATTATATAGTACAACGAAAGGCTCTTGTATGACAGGATAATCAAGCGCCAAATCCGATACTTGTGTGATGTACAAGCCTCGCTAGGTATGCATAGCTTTTACCTTTCTTGACCGAGCCAGATTGTCCATCACATGGCCCCCTTCCCAAGCACTGCAGATCCTAGTGGGAGGGGCTGATACCTGTCAATCCAGAAAGCAGTGGGCAAGACTTGGGGGGGGTGGCCTGGTTTTGATTGGCAGGCTACAGGCCTATCAGTGACAATACAGATAACTACACCCCCAGCAACATTTGTTCATCTCACTGCAGTAGAAATTCACAAAGCCATTCCAATACAGAAAGTTGCATTAGGTTTACTTCATAGGTAGGATCACTGAAAAATTAATTTTGTAGAGAAGAAACTGAAAAGTGAAGATTATCTTAAAATGAAGTATTGCAGCACATCTGCCACATCATGGTGCCTACTATGAGGATGGAGGAAGGTAAACGTTTTGGGCAGGGTACAAGTTTGCTTTACATAGCAATAAGATTTGCTTGAATTTGTGTTAAAAAAAAATTAAAAAGAAATATAAAAAGTGTAAAATTATGTGTGGTTGATGAGTGCTCTGAATATAACAAGAAGAGCAAAAAAGACTAAAATAATGGGACAGGAGAGAAAAGGGGGAACTAGAGAAAATAGGAAGGTAGTAGAGGAGAGGAGTGAAAGAGGAAATTGAGAAAAGTAATGGAGGGAAGAAATCAGAAAAAAGTAGAGAATGGGTTGGGAGTGGAAAAGAGTTGGTGATGGAAATGGAGGCTGAAACAGAGGGAAGAAATGAGGAGTAGACTTCAGAGGATGTGAATAGGATGGAGGAGGGTGGGGTAGGAGAGGACAGAATTATAATAAAGGGGCAAGCAGAAGAGAGGGTACAGAAAAAAGGCAGGGATGGTATTGGAGAAGAAACGGAAGGTAATGGAGATGAAAGTGGAGTGGTGACAGATAAAGCAAGGGGGAGAAAAGTAAACCAGTGGAGAAAAATAGAAATGTGTAGACTTGAAAATGGGAATAGAGATGGGATAGAAAAGAAGAAAATGGTAGTGTAAGGGAAAAAAGAAGGTGAGAAAGGGGGAGCAGGGGATAGGAAAGGGACAGGGGAGGATGGAAGAAATGATATAAGGAAAGAGAAGAGAGGATAGATAGGAGAGTGAATGAAGAAGACATGAAGGGGATAGAAGGGTAGAATAGATGAAGGGAGAAAAGAAGAGTGAGCCCAGAGAAGAGGGGAAGAGGGTGACGTAAAAGTTAAAGGAGAGAAAGAGGAAGGGATATATAGGGATAGGATAGAATAAAAATATGAGAAATGGAAAACAAGATAGGGTAAGAAAATAAAAAGATGTAATAGAAAAGAAAGAGAAGGAGAAGGAGTAGGAATGGAAAGACATTCTGAAAAGAGAAGAAGACAAGAGGAAGAGGAGAGATGGGAAGAGAAGGGGAGAGAACAAGAGAAAGGTATATGGAAGAGAAGACAACAGAAGAGAAGAGGACGAAAAGATTAAGAGAAGATAAAAAGAAAAGGAACAGAAAAGGAGAAAAAGAGAAGAAAAGGGAGAGGTAAAAGAAAAGGTAAAAGGAGATGTACAGGAGGGAAAGGATGCATTGGGATAGTATAGGAGGAATGAATTCAGAGCAGAAGGTCTGTTAGATATGAGAAAGAAGAGAAGAAGAGGGAAGAATATTGTAAAAGAGAAGAAAGAAAAGAAGAAGGGGTAGGAATGGGAAGGCAATCTCTAAAGAGAGTAGAGAAAGATGAGAGACAAAAGTAAAAAGGAAGAGAACAAGAGAGAGATATATAGATGAAAAACAACAGAACAGAAGAGAAAAAGAAGAGAAGTAGATGAAAAAAAGGGGAAGAGAAGAGGAAGAGAAAAAGAAGATAAGAGAACCGAAGAAGAAGATGGAGAGAAAAGGAAGAGAAAGGTAACAAGATAATAGAGGACGCCCTGTGATTTAAGGCAAGCCTTTCACTATATCATATATGAATGATAGTTTACCTTAAATGCTCAGAAATCCCTTTGGTCACAGCAGTCACTAATATCCCCATGGACTTCTTTGGTGCAATTTTCCTGTTACAGTGATCAGTGATAGGTTCACTTTAATTGACTTGCTCAGGTTCTTTACAGTTCTTTACAGTTAATACATAATTTTTACAATGTGAGGCTTATCACACCTTTTCCTGACTTTTTTTTGCGTAATTGGATTTCAAATTGCTTGATGATGTTAGAGAAAAAAACCTTTTTATGCTTGAATTTTATAAATTCAAATTGGGAGGGAAGAAAAGTTGCATGATATATTCACACGTATATGTAAAACATATAACCTACTTTCCTCAAATATTTTTCCTTCAAACATTTGGCTGGATCCCATTTTCACAACCTCCGACAACTCAGCCTGCGCAGTGTCTGATTGCCTCTCCCCCGCTAATTAGGTTTGGTTTTATTCCAGTTATGCAGATGAGGCTTCTACCTGTAAAATTATACTGATCGCTATTAAAAATAAAAGTTACTTTCATGGACAATGACATACTTTAGGACTGTAACTCTTTGTTACATAAAAAGCTGTAAAGTTCTAGCTAGCATATTGCTGACAGGTAATACATAAGGTGGAATTAAATAACTCAAAAAAGGTTATTCTTGGGCACTAATTTGTCTTGAAGAATAGAAAAATAATAGGAAAAAAATAAAACGTTAGGATAGTTGTTGCTGGAAAGAATCTTCTGAACTTCTTTCTAATTCAGGATTCCATCAGCAATGCTGGAACCCAAAACACACTCCATGCACTTATTCAAGTGTTGTAGAACACAGAATCCTGCCAAAAGAGGACAAAATACATGTGAAGCTTAGATAATTCTGAACACATATGGATATGTAAAAATCATTTACACTAGCATGTTTTTCTGCATTTGACGTGTGTTTGAAATGCAAGTCAAAAGCAAATCAACAAATATCATTGATTTCTATATGGTAGCGTTGGTGTCAGTTGATAATTTGGACTCCTCCTACAGCAGTGTTTCTCTTTTTTTTAACATTGAGAACTCCTTGAAATAATTTTCATGTCTTTAGGGAAACCCTATAATATTTACTATATTCACTATGTCTAGAATTCACAGTAGGTTAGCCTGGTGCTCAGTAGGAAGAATGCATCCTACATTGCTGGCCATTGGGAAGAATGTCACCCCTTACAAATAGCCAAAAAGATCATTAGTGTTAGTTAAACTGAGCTGAGAGGCACAAATTCCTCATTGCTCAAGCAACCCCTAGCAACCTCCGGAGGAAGTGTAAGGTTCCATAAAACCCTGGTTGAGAAACACGTCCTAGAGCCTTTGTGTTTCGGAACTCCTGGCTGTTTGATGCGTGGATAAAGCTAGTACATATGTAAAAATAATAGCTGCCCGAGATGAACAGTACCACAACATCGTTCATTAATCTGGCGGTTTGATGAACAAGTGATCAGGAATAACTGCTGTGCATTTTTATGGAGTAGAACACAGCGGGGTGCCACTTGTCTGTTTTCGCCCTTTCACTCTCCATTCAACAGAATGGTGCTGTTAATACAGTGTGCTTTCATTCATCTGGCACTGGAAGCTATCACAAAAGATCTTTTTCATTGACAATTATCTAGTTCTATACTTCTATACTTTTTGGGTTACCACCAGAAAAAAAAGGATGTTGGCCAATATTGGCTTAAAATTCTTCTATAACACTCCCTTTTTCGTTACTTTTACACCATGTGGTCAAGAGAGAGATAGTCTTTTTAAGTTAATGGATGGAGGGTTATTCTTTTTATTTGGATCTTTACCTAGGTAATCCCCACTACCTGCTGTAAGGACCTGGTCCAGCACCAGTGTTCACCGTACGCCAATATCCCCACTTGACTCCACACTCTTCCCCTAAAGCAAGCCCCTGCTCAGCCTGGGGAAGTTAGTTGTACCGTACGGTTGCCCCCAGGACGTCTGTGACCAACTGTTGGCATCTGGGGAATGACTTGCAGGACTTGAGGCCCACATGGACAGGGATGAATGAGAATGAGAAGTTAGACAGTCCGGGGTTAGTTATCAGGTGATGGAGTACAGGAGAGTCCAGCTGAGGCAAGTCTATAGAACAGAGCCAGAGGTCATACGCAGGTAATCAGTCCACCAAACAAGGTATCTGAGGTTAAAGACACCATGGATGGTTATCTCACACATTATCTCTACTGATTACCATATTCTCTCATCCTATATCCATACAATATGTGCAAGGTTTCATCTGTTGTGTAAATGACACACAAACAACTGTCTGGTTTATGATAAAATTATGTTTAACTACTTTATGGAAGAATGTTACACTACATTGATTTATGTTATTTCATATAGACCTACAGCCGCATGGGTGCAATTTTATTGGAATTATTCTTGATTTGTTTTGCAACACAACTGTAACATCTGTGTTTTCCTATGAAATAAAAAATATATAAAAAAGAATATAATTGAAACAAAAATAAAATGATATATGATTATGCCCTCAGTGGAATATGGTAGCTGGATGGCCTCCTGAACTGATGGTCAGTACAAGTCTTTCAATGCATTGCTGTGATCACACAACGTTATTTGTTGTTACAGTTTACTGAAAAAGTTAATGATGTAGAACCAAAAAAGCAGTGGTCTCACTTTTATAATAATATGTCAGTGTCTTTTATTATACCATGAAATGGAAAGATACCAATTTTATATGTCAGGTTACACGCCTATGCTTCTTGATAGACATGACCTCTTTTAAGTTGTGTTATATTTCTTTAAAGGTAACCTGTTCTATTTAGGTGCCTTTGAATTGGCAAAGAAAGTCAAATGCAGTATTTTCTTGGTGCATTTTCTATATAATCAAGTTTTTCTAAATGGTAAAGGCTGGGTTTAACAAGAACTTCTATCTACATGATCTCTAGAAGTTCATAATCAGATATGTGGATATGTAGGTCAGAGCTCACAGTGTTAACCTAAATAATAGCAGGAGCTATGAAAGTCCAATATACATTGATGGACCCGAACAAGGTTGGACGTTCATACTATTTGACCTAATTTTATTCTACTTTTCTCCTACAAAGGACATTTGGGTAAAATATGTTTGATACAGCATTTTATACAACACTTTTATTGAGAAAAAAGATGAAATTATAAAAAAGACATAGGACGGCACTGTACAAGGTACACTGTTACATATACATACACCTTTGAAAACATTTCAAACATAAAAAGGGGGAAAGTGGGGCGTAGATAACAGCATAGCAAGCATAAAAGCAAACAAAAACCCTGAGAGGGCTCCAAGGGAGTCTAAGAACTAATAAAATACACAGCGGGTTCAGTATTGCACAAGACCCCCAAGTAACTTCAACAAAGACTGTGCCAGGACGAGAAAGTCTAACAACATGCCATGCCATAGAGAACCCAGATATATAATCATGTCAACCCGTCTAAGCTACCGCACCGTGAGTAGAAATAAAGCATCTAAAAGTATAACATCTGGAGAAACATTAGTAAACTAAGAAAAAAGGGAAGGAAGAAGACAAACAGAGAAAAGAAAAGAGGCAAAGAGCCTAGGGAGAGAATAAATCCCTCCAGGTGGGAGTCCACCAGCAATATTGTTGCAGTTTTTTAATCATGACGTGCATGTTGAAAAGGAAAACTTTACCTCTTTTCTTGCACAGTTGTGCAGAATCCTCTCCAGTACTGAAATTGCAAGAAGGCATGTGCTTCAGTTCCTGGCTAGAGGACGTCTAGCATCATCTACCCCAACCTTTCCTAATTTTTGTAACACTGAGAAACCTTTGAAATACCATTCAGGTCTTGAGGGAACCTCAAGTCCACAGCTCACGGTGCATTGGTGTGGTGACCATTGTGAAGAATGTCATCCTTATAAAAAGCCTAAAAGATCTTTTGTACCAGTTAAACTGACCTGAAAAGCACAAATTGCTCATTGCTCAAGGACACCCTAACAACCTCTGAAGGAACCTTGAGGTTAAATGGAACCCTGGTCAAAAAACACTAATCTAGCCCGTTCCTCTTCAGCCTCACTGTACCTGGCTATTACCGTTTTGTTCATGTGTCCCTCTCTTTGCTCATTGAGTGCAATTTAGCCATTGCTCATGGAGATATGCAGCAGAGAACACCAAGGAGATTAAGAAATTAGTTGTGCTCCTTTGTTTAGCAGCTTTCAGCATCCCCAGCCTCCCTTTAGTCATATGCACTCTGCCCATCTCTGTATCCCCTACTCGCTATCCTGTCCTATTATTGGCTGCTAGTCCTTTTTAGGCATCTTTATTCCTAGGTGCTACCCTCTACATTACCCAGCGTTATTCTGCTTTGATAGACATCTCAAATATTGACCCTTGATCAACCCCAACTCCGTTGCCTACTTTCCGCCTACCCTGATCTTGGATTGACCTGACTATGGATATTTTCTGCTGCTTGCGCTGACCTCCAACCATCTTGACCCTAATTCCTGGCTAGCCTGGACCTCGACATGTCTGCTTCTACACATTCTACTGGGACCCAGCTTGTCCTGTTCTAGCTAGCTGGTTGTCCCTTCACTGAAGCCATCTGTTTCTACTCGTCCCTGGTTGGAAAAGCCTGGGGCTTGTGACCTGGTGATGTCCCTGCAGTAAAGTAGCCCAGTGACCACTAGGTTTACCAGCCATGCCCCCTTCAGAGTGCTGTGATGAAGACCAGGCCTCACGTAGAATCCCCACTGCCTATATTCATTAAATTTTAGCTCTTACAGTTACTGGGGCCAATATCCCACTGCATTACCTACCACAGTCAACCACCCATCAAGGTTTTATGATATTTGCATATCTCCCCTGCTTGTTTGTATTTAAGCTGAGGGAACGTAGAAGCAATAATAAGGCATGGTGCTATGATGTTTGCAGGAAGCATTCATGCTAACCATGATTTGCACCCCCATCCTTAAGAAGTACCAGTCAATGGAACTGTGGAAACCGGTACCCACTGTTTTAAATAAAGAAACCCAATATTTACACTATTTACTATTTGCAACTGCAATGGAAATATGGCACCACAAGCTTGGCAGCTTTTCATGTGAACCTGATACTGTATATAATGGGCAGTGGCTTACTTTGGTTCAAATTTACAATATCGAGAATCCAAATTTTTGCCTTGGTTTGGACAAGTAATCCTCGAAACGCACTCAGGGAGTGTTTAGCTTTAAATGTGAGCATTTCCTAGAAAGGCCCACTCCTCTAACCAACATTAACCCGTCAAGGAATTTTCAATGTTTGCATATCTCTTCTCAAGCTCAACCTATTGCTTTGGTTAAGGCTGAGAAGTCTTGAGAAGAGAACCAAAGTTGGGTGCTGTGATTTTTTTCTGTTTTGCAGTCTTTTAGGGTTAACTAAGGGGACAAAAACATGGATTTAGAAAATTGAATCCAAACCAAAGTTTACTTTGCCAACCAATTGGTATATAATAAAAACAGAAAGGTTTCATTTAAAAATGTAATAAGCATGTTTATAAGGTGGGAGGGAAAAACCAGGGAAAGGAAATAATGTGCAGATTAAAAACATCGGCTTTAAGCACCTTCTCTAGCTAGCTGGTACAAAAAGCACCTAATTAAATGTTTCAACATTCAAGTTAAAAACCAGAGGTTTGTGTTGCATGCATTAGCAAATACAAAGCAAAACGAAGCCATGCTGCTCTGTGAGGGCAACTTTGCAAAGTGTGGCACCACTTTCCAAAACAGCTTTTATCAATTTTTTTACCCCAGAGGAACCCTTAATGAATTTTATCACAGCATTCTTTATTTATAAAAGTAAAAAAGCCACAGGTAGGGAAACATACAGACACAAGTATTGTGGATACAGATGGATCAATTGCAAATTAGTGCAGCATTGCATAACATATACATGAGATAAAGGAAAAAAAATACATAATAATTCAAAATGTCTGAAAGGGACAATAATGGAGTCCAACCAAGATGGACAAATAACCCGATATAAATAGTATATGGGGAGTTATGCAAAGCTTAGGTGGCGCCCATAGTAAATGGATTCCAAGACGTGTTGACAATAGACCCAGGTAGCCTGGAGACTACTGTTTAATTTTTGAAAAAACCTTGCTAAATACAATCAGTAGACAGTGGTAATGTGCATCTTATATTAGTAGTCACTGGCAGTGGGAACTATGTAAGCACCATCAAAGTGGATCAGCCACAGTTTTAGGAAGCTTGGTATCCTCTGGAGGAATCCCAGGGTTCCACAAAACTCTGGCTGAGAATGGCGGCTCTAAAGTATGTACACTCCCAATTTTTGTGTAAAGTCTTGCCCACTTTTCATTTGTTTTGTTGTCTTTCTCTTTGTATTGTAATCCTCAAAATGATCTTTCTGCTTACAAGATCCTCCTTCTACTTCTCAGTAAGGACTGAATGTGATAGGATGGGAGCCGTATTAGGTTAAAGGGTTCATGAAGTGTTGAGTATTGTCACTTGGCCACTATATGGAGTCCACATGGAAAAGAATGTCCAACAAATTAAAAATAATAATGATGAAGACACACTGAGGGGCATTTATTAGGAACATTAGCAACAAGCCCACATGCCCATTAGGGCCACCTGTTGGGTACCAAAGAGACCTTTGTATAAGGATGGGATATTGGTTTTACTCCAATCAGAGTTATGAAGCGGTTGGGTGTAGGTTTTATTCTGTTGCATTGCTTCTTTTTAGTAATAGAAGCAATATAAAGAGGACTATATCTGTTTCATAATTTGTCTCATTACTCCTGTTTAGCTCTGCTTTTCTGTGCAACAGATGTGGGAAATATCCTCCATTCTACTTTCCCTGCAAATCTCTAATCATTTAGGTAGAGAGAAGAAGAAAATGTAACTTACTGTAAGAAAATCTGAAAACATTGCTGGAGATGATTCCATATAACGCCAAACATTCTGCAGAAATGAAATGAGCAGTCGGTCAAGTTTAGTAAGCAAATAGATGTTTTGAAAGTTTTGTCTTAGAAAATGCTGTTGCTATAATTTTAAAGTATTTATATTTTTATTTAGCAGTTCTGTATACAATATGTATGTAAACCTAATTACTAAAATACCATAAAATCTCATTATAGCTCTCAAATAGTAATGCAATCTTCCATTAAAATGTCTTCCATGATAGCCCTTGTAAAAAATGTGTTGCTGCAGGTTGACAATGCTCTGTTTCCTAACTGTGCTTCTGCATGGCTTCCCTGTCATAGAGACCTGTGATGGAATAGTTGGTCCAACATGCATTACACCATCAGGGAACCTGCCCTGGAAAATGCCATCCAGCTGTCTCTGGAGTGCATAAAGACCAAAGCGGGGGCCTCAGGAGCTTCATAGAACTAATATATATATATATATATAAATATATATATATATATATATATA
>NC_092858.1:172443850-172470029 GCF_032062135.1 Pyxicephalus adspersus
TAACCTAACACTCTGTAAATTCTCTGCTAATTTTAATTCTGACTTTAATAATTCTATTTTCTTTTCTTTCCCAAGCACTCCCAATGTTTCCTACACCCTGCCCATGCTGTATTGTCCTATTGAGACCCGAATCGGACATACAAGCATGGCTATATATACCATCCAACAGACGGAATATATATGTGCAGACAGCTTTTTGTATCTTCTCCCGCTGCCCTAATCTACAATTCTGTTCCTCTTTTCCCCCCATAAATATATGTCTTTGAAATGTTCCATCACGTCCGACTTGTAAAACCCCTTTTAATATAAAGAAAAACGGACAGTAGATTAAGAAATATGGCAATCCATAGCAATGTAATATTCAGCCATCTTTCAGCAGAGAATAGATTGCACAGGAGTCTGGAGAAGACGTTTGCTTCCCCCGCAGGTAACTTTTTAACTTAGTTTGACACCATACTTAAAGTGATTTTTATTTCATCATCTCGTATTACTCCGCTATCCAGTGTATAATCTCTCTTTTATGCTGCAATATTGCATTTTTCTGACAGGATCGGAATTAATAGAGGATGGTGGCGTTGAAATAAAATAGGGGCCTCAGATAGAACACGTAGCCGGTGTATTGTGGAGCTAATAAGGGAGAGATCAAGGGTCTTTCAGCAGTATACCTATCAATCATCATAGTGGAAGTTGGAAGAAAGGAACGAGCGGTGTAAAACAGGGCCTTCCGAATCAATCAGAGTGCCTGGTAAAAATGCTGACATATGTACAACTAAATAAAGAGGGAAAAAAGGAGGTAATTGTTTAATAGGTGTGAATTCACCAAACATAACCAACTGCAGCAGACCAGAGCAGGGGAAAAACACTGCCAGAGACATTGTGCCAGATGGTGGTGGTGCACGTCCACCATTGACATTGGCTCCAAGTTGGTCATTAAATTCTGCATGGGCTCTTTGCTGAGTGGTCTATTCCCTGTGATCAGTGACCAATAAACTTGTGCCTGACCTTTGCTACCAAACGTTTTCTATCTGTCCTTCCCTTGAATTTCCCTTAGTTGTTAATGGGTGATGCTTACCTCCTTTGCCAGCCAAGATTTTGCTTGTCAAGTTTGTATTTTACTGGTCACACATTGCTGACCACTGCAAATTGATTCAGCTTTGATTTTGGTGGTTTTTGTCTGTTTCCGCACCTGGTACAAATTATTACAGGTGCATCTTGGTGCATTACCAGCTGGACTTCTACACATCCAATATTATTCAGTTTCCAGTTCCGTCATCCAATGCCGCTCCATCGCCATCGGAGCCTTCTCTACTTCCAGGGGTGCTCAGATGGGAATTAGGAAAGAAGCCGCCATTGCCACCTTGGATTCCTCAAACACTACAATATAATATATATTATCATTTAGGGTCTATTTGTGAATGTTTTCAGCCACATTTTTAACAATGAATTCCATTGGAAAATGTATGAATAGGTGAAAGTTGATTCTGTTCCTAATAACTCCAACGTGAAAAATATGTTCATTTTGGGTTAATAATAGGTAATGTGTAGTCAGAAATGTTTATAAATAGCTTTGTATAGCACTCAAAATTTATGTAAAAATGAAAAACTGTCACACCAATTAAGTTTTTAAGAAATCTATTAATAAAGCAGTGAATATGACATTCACTGACAGGTGGAGAATCAATATCTGCCATTGAAATGCATGGTCCTGGAAGATTCTCCACCAGGGAATGTTCTTGCTGCTATTGAAAATTTGTTTAAATGCTCTGGGTGATCTTGTTACTTACATTGGGAAAGTTTATATAGTAAATTAATCTGTGATAAATCCTAATAATATGTTACTTTTTTTAAGGTTCCCTTTTGCACACCATTGTTTTTCCATTAGCTTGCTGTCATTCTTTCTTTTTGGTCGGGATTACACTAGCAGCTTTTGCAAGTGGTTTTAGGCATTTTTTTGCAAAATATAGGTAACATTGGAAGGAACTGGTAACTTCCCCCTTCTTTTTTTAAGTTAATATTGCGGTAGCTTTTCTAGGTGTTTTTCACATGCTATAGACAGAATCCAAGTGTGGTTTGCTGCCCCATTCACCTCCACTGACTTGAACACTATTTAGGGTGGATTCTGGAGAACTGGAAGACTTGCCCAGGGGCTGGCACCATATGGCACCACAGCATGTTTCCTAAAGAACCATGGACTGCCCATTTGACCACTGGTGGTAGTGAGCAGTACCGTACCGCTCACTGCTTCCTTTTTGATTTCCTGTGGGGTGGCAGTATCATCTTCTGAGAGCCGAATTTGCAACCCTCTACCCAAGGGTTTGCAGACGGCTTGAGAATCCCACTGGTTACTGTGGCAGCCTAGCAGTAAATGCCATGCTTTGTAACCCCAATTCTGAACTGGGTGACAACTCTTTGCTTTATTGACATTGGTAAATTCACTCCGATCATCCATGCACTGGGTATAATTGCACTTTGATTTTACTTTTTTTGCATTTGGTTGTTGTTTATGAATGCTGAAAAGGAAGTGGGGGGTGAATAATTAAAAGAGGCCGCAAGTGTTGCCAAGAAAAATTATCGTAATGCTGTTACTAATGTGCTAAAACAGCTTCTGCTGTTGCTTCTGAGTTTCTCTTTTGCAGCCAGAAAACCTTGACAAGCACAGAAAACTGGAGACAGAACTGCTTTGTCTGCTCTTTTTTTAAAACAATGATGTTCTGAACGTGATTGGTTATATTATGCAATTAAAAAATTTAATACCATGTACTACTGACAGTTATCATACAGAAAGGCAATATTGAAGGCTGATTATTCTGACATTCACTAAACATGTGAAGCTAAGCAGAGGTTTCAGGCTCCTCTGTGACTTGAAGGATCTGCGTCCTTTCCCCTGAACATTTTTTCAGCCAATTACACAAGTTGGCTCTTCTCTCCCATCATTTGTTCTGCCAATCATGTAAGCTGGCTTATTTGATTGGCTGAATTAAACAATAGGAGCGAGGACGCAGTTCCTTCCTGTCTAAGCAAACACTGCAGCCTTGTTCAACACAGTCAATGGCCCAATACAGGTCTGCAGGTGGTTGGGGACCTCTGTTGTAGTCCACCAATAGCAAACTTAGATAAAGTTGGCAATATTTGTTATTTTCTGAGCAAAAGACAAAATTCTCATTTTTTTACATATATTGTATTTATATATTTAGCTGTTTGCCCTGAGTTCTCACTTTTAATTTAGACCCCACTGTTCTGCCTATCAAACACCCAAACCTACCTTAATGAAATATCCATCAAATGATTGAATGTATTGTATCCCATGATGATGATGTGTGTGATCATGGGACATTGAACTAGCTTAGTGCATGAGGAACCAGTGCTGCTCCTATCAAACAATACCTAGAATTTGTATCAGCATAACAGTCCAGTGATTGATAGAAGGACAATGGGCCCTCATTCCTTAGGTCAATTTCTGGTTTGCTGCAGGTGAGGTTAGAATGTATGTGCCCCCCATAGAACTTCACTGGGTTCTAAGCTCCTAGCTACTTAGTGGTTAAAGAGTTAATATTATATAGTATTTATATACCACCATCATATTAGGCAGCACTGTACAAAGTTGATAGTCATGTCACTAACTGTCCCTCAAAGGAACTCACAATCTAATGTCCCTACCATAGTCATATGGTATTAATGTAGTCTAAGGTCAAATTTAAGGGGATGCCAATTAACTTTACTGCATGTTTTTGGGATGTTGGGAGTACCTGGAGGAACCCCACATAGACAGAGGGAGAACCTGCAAACTCCATGCAGATAGTGTCCAGGTCGAGATTCAAACCTGGGCCCTAGCACAGCAAAGGCAAGAGTGATAACCACTGAGCCACTGTGCTGCCCAACATTTGCAATTGAAGTCAATTCTGACTTGGGTCAGAGCTATTGGGACTTTACAATGGACTTCAATCAGAACCGTCCAACAACCATTAACCAAACAGGCTGAGCAATAGCTTATAATCCAATATTCCAATCCAATATTTGACTAGATTCAAAAATATGAAATCAGTCTAATTTCTTGACCAATCCAAATGCATTTGATCTAGGTACGAATTTCTATGCAACTCTACTTGAGATTGATTTGGCTCAGCAACCAGTTATTAATCGTTACCTTTTATCTCTGAACTGAAAAAAAGTCCTATGTTGCTTTATCACAGTGTGATGATTGACTGTAAAGGTCCTTATATTTACTTTTTCTGGGTTAGTCCTTATCAGCTATAACACATTGAATAGAAGGACTAGGTATGGGCCAAAACAAGGATTAACATTTTTGCACAATATTCTTCTGAAGAGCATTGGAATACAACAAAGAGTATGTTCCTTTGAAAGAAAGAGTTCATGACATTAATAGACAGAAGTTTGCTTTTATTATCTCTTGGGAGTACCCCGGTGCACAATTTCTAAACAAAGGCCCCAGTTTGTCTACTCTTTTCATGGGGTCTCCCGCTGTATTCTCCATAACACAAATATAATAAAACTGCAACAAAAAAAGAGAGAAGAAACCCCCAGATAATGGTCTCAGCAGGTGGGATTTGATATCTCATGGACAGAGAATTCATTGTTGGTGTTCCATAGACATATAAGAAAAAGCTACTAAGTGACTCATCTTGGTGGACTAAACCTTTAACCTTTTTTGGTTTTGCTTTTTCAGACTTGGTTCTATTTTAAAATTGCCCTGGAAAAAGAAAAATTAAATCAGCTTTGCCTTTGATAAGTCACAAAGTATCGCCTGACAAGGCATACAACTTGGGTTAACTTTCTCCGTTAAAACTCCGTTGATTCTTCCACCCATCTCCAAGGACAATGGAAATAAAGGCAACACTGCAAAACTTTTAGGATAAATTATTTTAGCGTATTATGAACCCAGGGATGGGAGTTCGGCAAGTCCCAAAAATAATAAATGCTGAATTATTTCAAATAAGCCATCTCCAGAGTGGAATCTATGCCGGGGAAAAAAACTTCCTACTGGATCCCTTCCAGCAAATAAATACTTATTTACACTTGATTTGCATCTTCTAATTTCATTTAGAGAGCATAATTGTATTGTGCCGCTCCGTTATCTTAGATTGCTAAAGGTGCGTTACTTGGTTTCCATGGTGAAGAGCCTAGGAGGAAATGTAATATCCATTTTCAATTGTCAATATTCCATCATGTGCTTAATAATGTTGTTTATTGAATGATTACTCATATACTTTATTTATATAAATTAGTCATGTTTGGAATAATCAGTATAATTGCTGCTCCTTACCAGAGAACTCGCTACAGATTAAAGACAATATTGCTTGGCCAAGCAGTCACTTCTTGCATTAGTGGTCATCTTCGAAAGCAAATGTAAAATGTTCAGATTATCAAGTTGATTATCTGAATAATCAATCTGCATCAGCACGGTCGGATTTTAGGTGAATTGCTTTTGCCTCGAGATAAAAGCATGATATCTATACCAACATTCAATAAAAATGAAGGATTCCTTTAAAATACAAATCATCAAGTTACTATTTTTTGGGAGTTGTCTTAAAGCTTTTCATAGTGTTGTTTTTTATAAATATTGGTAAAAAAATGTGTGGGCATTCTTCTCTGATATTGAACACCATCTACATCTTTTTGTTTCAATAATTTTTTGTTCGAGTTTTACAAGAAAAAATGTATGAATTCAAGACATTACATTCCAACTGTGCATTCCAAAAACAAAAGAGAGGAAAACAAAAGACAATTGTACATCAAGGTGAAGGTTTGATATAAAGCAAGCAGTGTAACAAATACAACGGACAATCAAGTCTAAATAAATAGGAAAACTAGTGGCGACCCTTGATCAATAAATCCCCTCATAGAGTTGACATCTCTCCCATCCCATGAACAAAGGGTCAGCCATGGTGAATAACACTGAGTACATATTGGAATGCAGCTAAAATCAGTACATAACCATGATAGAAGAGAGAAAAAAGAAAGAAAAAGAAAAAAAGAAGGACCCATATAGGGTTAAAGATAGGAGGAGGGGATGGGGCTTGTCATAGAATAGATGTACCCGTAGCTTGTCATTGAATTAATGTACCCGTAGACTTGGTTTCTTCTCTCTTGATAAAGCTTTGAAGCATTCCACCCTACCGGCAGATAATATTCGATCCAGGGTGACCACACCTTGTGAAAACGTGACCAATGGAATTTGTAAGTATAGCCCTCATTTTTTCATTTACCAGGAACCAGGACATCTTTTGTTTGACTTGTGCTATATTAGGGGTGGCTGACCACCAAGCTCTCGCTATTACCATCTTGGCTGCCGTAAATAAGCGAGTTAATAGACGGAATTGTACTGTAGTGCAAACCTCGGGTTTTAGATTAAGCAGAGCCTTTACCGGGCGTTTGGAGAAAGAACTTCATACTAATGTATTGAATGCTATTTGATACACATGGGTCCAGTATCTTCAGAATTTGGAAACACTCCTACCAAATATGATATAGAGTATTTGGTGAATCACAGCCTCAAAAACACTTGTGGTTATGATCAGGTCTTATTTTTGCTGGTCTTACCGGGACCATGTACCAACGCATCAACAACTTGTAATTCACTTCAACCGCCGAAGCGTTGGTGCTACAGTGGGCAGTAATGTCCCACACCTGCTCCCATTCCTTCTGTCCCAAAGACACAGCCAAATCCCCCTCCCAGAGGTTCATGTAAGTCAAGGGTGCTGAGGTATAATTTTGCACTATTGTGTCATAAAGTGCTGAAACCACCCCTTTTTTGAGAGGATTAGGAGCACATATATGCTAGAATTATGATGGGGTACTCACTAGGAACAACGGTTTTAATCTGGTACGTATTAAGTGGGAGATTTGCAACAGCTGAGAACACCATCTACATCTTTAGGAGAATATCTAAACATATTTGGTAAGGGTTAGAATTTCTATCAGGTGCTTAATGCTGTCTTTATGGAAGATTCACTATTCAACTCTTTTTTACTTTTTTTAGTTATTTATTTTTAAGGAAAAATGTGCTATTAAACTATTTTTTTTACATTTGACCCCTCCAATTATGACTTTATCTCCAATCTCCGGCATGCACAGAAGAAGCTTTCTCCTGTAATGTAAAAAACTGCTCAAAGTACACAAGTATAGGAGGATTGGCACTTGTTTTTTAATTTTGTTTGGAAGGTGCATTACCCAGTCTTGCTAGCAAATAGCGAATGACATTGAAGAAATCCATTCCAGGTTTGCTTGATCACCTAGCTTCACTGAAAGTGTATTCTCCCCAGCCTTGGAGAGCTTTATTAAATCAGGCCCTAAGAGTTGATGGAGCAATGTCACGCTTGGGGAGACAGGGCCACTAGGGGACCCTATGGCTTACAAAGAAGTGGTGTGAGCCCGAAGAAGGGTCAAGACCAGAGTCTAAGCAGTAACCAGGTCGTCACCAGAGCCTCAAGTGGTGCGGATGTTGCGCTGCTGGTTACTACCAGGTTGCGGTCCTTGGGCACACTAGGATGGGCAGGATGATACACAGTACAAAATCACCAAGCTGAAGAATTGTCAATGAAGGCTGGGGTTGAGGCAGGCAGCAAGCAAGAGAGGTCAGGTCAAAAGCCAAGGGTCAAATACCAGGGATCCACAAGGAAATTGGCTGGGAAACAACAGACTGGACAACAAGGGGTTCACACATGTGCTGGACAGGCAAAGCTTTGAATTAGCCAACAGGTGTATAGGAAATGCTCAGCAGAGCTAGGGGGCTAAGCACTAGTAGCATGAATGCAGATTGCTATGTCTGAGCTAGCTAAATAGCCAAGGATGATTAGGAGACGGTTCCTTGATTGGCCGGCAGGATTGGCGAAACTGATAAAATATGGAAGAGTAGGCACGCCCAGGTAAAAGTGCCGGTATGCGCAGGAGAGAGGTGTCTGCACTATAGGGAGGAAGAGGTAAGTGTGACAAGCATAACACACAATAGGAGGGATATGGAATGGTGGCTAATTAATGATGGGTAAAGAGACAGATGATGGTGGGTAGGTAACTTTAAAAAATAAGTAGTATTAAAAGCTCTTTTAAATATTTGTATTTGAAAGTAGGAGCAAGCCTAATAGGAGGAGGAAGGCAGTTTAGGAGCATGGCAGCATCTCTGGAGCCTTGTCTCTTGGAGCCGTGCATGAGAAGAGGTTATAAGCAAAGTCATTTGTAGATCGTTGGAGGTGGGGATTTTATCAGGTTCAACTCAAACATCCAATCTGGCAACCTCTTCAAAGAATGTTTGATAAACCTTTCATACATTAAAGCACATTTGCACATCTCATAAACAGAGGTTTGACATTTATGAGTGCTCTGTCTTTTAGAGTGCAGCTGCAGAAAACATTGTTTCTAGAATATATATTTTGGTGTTTTTCAGGTGGCAAACCTCAGAATTAAAGAATAAAAATAATACTGGTTAGGGAATATGAAGAACTTGGGGATCTTTAAAAAAAATGGCAGAATGATGAATAATCTAACAGATGAACCTGGCAGATATCCAAAGTCAGAAAAGTGGATCGGACAATTGGCAGAGTGCATTATACAATGTTTGTACATTCCTGGAGCAGATTTAATAGTTGCATATTTTTTTATATATAATAATTCAGTTAAAATAATGAAGGCTGTAAAAGATGACATTCTGTAAATGTTTATGAGTACGGCAAGTATCTGGCAGCTGGCCTTATTGCCAATCTAGTCCCATGGGCAAGAAATTCGGCCAATCTCCAAAGCAAAATATCACCTCCAACTTCCTAACAGACCACAAGGAGATTTCTAAACCGTAGTTAGATGTAAGGGAAAAACTGACATCCAAGCAAAATCCAGGTTGTGGGTGCTTAATGTCCATCAATAGGCTATATTTGCAGGAACAAATAAACATATCATAGGACAAGTACATATCACACCGACACCCTCCTGTACTATTGACAGTATTCTTTATAAACATTTATTTGTTCTTGTTATATTTTTAGTTTTGTTTTAACTTTAATAAGGCTGGGCTATTTAGCAGTAGTGGCTTGTTCAGATTGGTTTTGCAGAATCACACAGCTAACCGTTCCCCGGCACCAATTTAAACAAATTGGCATCTGAGGGCGGGCATTTGGATGCTGTTGTGGATTAGTTTGGGTTTTGGCACTTTGCAGAAATATTACAATGAAGCTGTTAGAACCACAGACCCCAGCAACACAGACAAAAACCTAGAAAAACGAAATTCAATACTTTCATATGTTTTAATGATAACCAGGGGTTTGGAATGGTTAAGAACTGGTTGGCAGTGATGAACCCCAGCAGTACTGCTCGTCAGAAAAAGTAAATAAATGATATTCAACACAGCACTGCAATGAAATTTCCCCATGTTTTATTTCTTACGAAATGCTACAAATACTGAATGTGTTCCACTGAAATCCTAAACTGTGTTATCAGGTTCTCCAATGCCGGACAACAGTACAACTACCTCTCTCCATTTCTGTAGTCCAGCCGGGGAAATCGAGACAGAGCTCACAATGAATCAAGGACCAAATACTGCTTGGCATTTTGTTCATCAAAGCCAGGGTTTTCGGCTCAGAGTTAGCAACCTATAGGGCCTGATTTTTTAAAGCTCTCCAAGACTGGAGAGGATACACTTTCTTTAATGAAACTGGGTGATCCAGCAAAAAAAGTAATTTGCTATTTTATTAGCAAATGTTTTCAGTGCTGGACCAGATCTATTCCAGGTTTGCTGGATCACCAAGCTTCACTGATAAAAGTGTATTCTCTCCAGTCTTGGAGAGTTTTAATAAATCAGGCCCATTGCATGATTTCAGAATACCTTGCTGTCTGGAATAAATTCACTCCTGTGTGTACGTTATATCATCAAGATCAAAGGCCTTAACCCAAAAGAACATTAAAGCTACATACACAAGTCAGATAATAATCACTTGTGACAAATGATCATGACATGTGTAAAGCAGCCCTCCAACATCATTCATCAATCCACCATGGCAATTCTTTGAATGACCAATAGGGAACAACCGATGTTCACTCCTATGGAGGAATGCACAGTGGGGTGCCACTTGCTCAACTTCCCTTCTACCTCTCCATTGCATACAGTACATATTCATTCACCTAACACTTTTAAAAATAATGAAGAATCTTTCCAGTGTCATTCATCTGGTGTGCCTTGGATGTTTGTATGAGGCTCAAGGGAAAAAGCCAGTACCCGTGATGGAACTAGGGGAGGTCAGTGTACTTAAAAGATTGTGATCAGGCAGGAAAGATTATTTTATTGCAGAACGAACATTGTTGGTCACTTAATCCCCTGCCTAAAGGAAATCTCCCCCCAAAACGTATGGACAGTGCAAAATAGTCTCTAACCCAATATTTAACAAACAGAGTTCCTCCGGAGCTTGCTCGAGGCTCCTTGAGCAATGAGAATTATTTGCTTCGCAGGTCAGTTTAGGTGACACCAATGATCTTTTTGGCTATCTGTAAGGGTGGCATTCTTCCCAATGGTCAGCAATGTAAGAGGAATTGTTCCCAATGACCACCATACATAGCAATTTTCGCAAGGATTCCGCAAGTTATTTCAAGGTTTCCCCCATGCTAAAAAAGTCAAAATCTCTGCTTTACCTATCCCTCTGCTTGCCCTTGCATACAGTTAAATTCTCTTTGCATTTTTTGTAAATCACTGATAATGTTTCATTGAGCTTGTTTATTTTTTAATTAGTCACCTAGTTTTGAAAAAGGCAAAATATAATTTATTAATCATTTGGTAGGTAAATTGTCCCATTTGTCCAGAAGGCTCAGGCTAAATTCTCAGCGGCGTGGAGCACACAATAGACACGAGGCGAGCAGATGAAAGAAAGTGATGACACGATTAAACAACAAAATGATATCAAAGCAAAACAGGCCTGGCTGCTGCTCAGTCACACGACTCCAGAATTTTCCTTTTAAACATTTGGCCGATGGTAGAGAATAATAATAATAAAAAAAAGGAACCGTGCTATACTCTAAACCAACTTGATCTTCCCCTCCTTTCAGTGTCCGCAGCTAACCCAACCAGTTAAAAGAGGTATTAGTCCAGCAGGGCCGGCTCCTCGCTGGGTGGATTTAGAGGATATAGTCTGACCTTTATCCTTTTTGCTTTGTGTCTGCACACCAAATCCCACCCATTGAGCCGCAGTCCAGGCAGATGTGCAGAGGTCAGAACTGGGAAGTCAGAACTCCAACAAAATGCTCAGGAACACGCTGATAGCGTGGAATTACTATTGTCAAAGGTGAAGGTAAAAATGACTTTTTTTTCTTTTTTTCCAATGGTACAGAACACATTAGACTATTGATTTTATAATGTGTTGTTATTTTCAACACAGTCTAGATAAAGTTGCAGTTTAAATCAGCTAAATGTGGTCCAGGTGTATCAAAACATGATGCAACTTTTGTTTTTAGAAAACCTATCTATTGCCAGCATGCTGCACAAAAAGGACCCTTGCTGTCTTTGTGGTCTCTCTGCAGAAGTCCCTGTAATCAGCAAAAGCTTCAAACCAGCAGGGGACAAATTAGACCTCTGCAGAGAAACCATTTATTTTCTTCTAACCTTAAGTAAATCACTTTTGCTTTTCTGAAGCTATGTGCATCATATACACCTGCCATGTTTTGTTCTTATACAAAGTAAAGTTTTCTCTTTTTTATCCTTTTTTGCACTTCAGTGCTGCTGAGCTGTTGTCTGTCTACAGTTTCTTTCGGCTGCCTTCTGTTTACATGCACTCACTTCAAGGTCAGCTGAACATCATGCTACAACAAGTACAACACTATAAAGTTACAATAAATGAATGAAAAAAAAAAAATAGTAAAAAAAAGTTATAAAAAACTAAAATCTATTTATTCAATTGATTAAAAGTAAAACGCTAGAATTAAATGCAACTGAAAATATTTTTCTTTTTTTACTTATAATATTACATTATCGGATAGGTAAATTGAGATTGAACCTGGCAATATGAAGTTGAACTTGAAAATTAGGCCATATTTATTAAAGCTCTCCCTAGGCTAAAGAAGATAGATTTTCATTAGTGAACCTGGGTGATCCAACAAACCTGGAATAGATTTCCTAAAAACAGATCTATACTGGATCACCCAGGTTCCATGAATAGTAAAGGTCTTAACATAGCTGAAAAATATAAAATGGTACCAACAAGCATGATAAAAAATGCTAAAGTGATGTTCCTTTAGGAGATCCATTTTGGTAGAGACCATACGTACCCCTAGACTTATGAATAAAATGTTCCCTCTGGTGTATCACAAATGCTTGGCTAGTTCCCTTAAAAAAGAATTGAGTATTCTGTTATCAGACAATATTTCATTGACATTTGAGGTGTTATGCAGGGGGAATGTTCCTGATTTATTATGGATCTCTGTGGCTGGAGAAGATAGTCCATGGGTGATCTAGGTATGCTGGATTGAAAACATCAAAACATTATTTTTTTTTATTTTCACTTTAATTTATTAACACTTTAATTTAACAGCAGTGCCCAAGCTTGCTATTGAAATTTTTAGGTGATCCAAATACACACCAAAGCAATCATTTTTTGTAAAGAGCTCCAAGCTTCTCCTATTCAACCACTCAAGAGTAATTGGGAACCATGTTACACATATACTTTCATGCAGTTGCGTTCGTGTTGTGGCGGATTGTGGCTTAGTTCCTGGACCTGACGTGTAGCTTCTAGCTCCCAGACATTTCCATTGACTTCAATATGGGTGTATTCCAACCATAGTAGATGTGGTTAAATACAGTTGCGTTGTGGTTGTTGCTGGAGGACTGGAAATGGCCCTGTAAGGCCCTGGTCACCACCAGTATCTACTAGACACCAGTCCCCCAATCTAATGCTGCAGTTCTCACCTATAGCAAGCCCCAGATCAACTTCTGGAGACTGGTTGTGTCTCCCAGCACATGGTTGCTCCCAAGATTTATTGCTCAAAGGATGGCCCACCAAGCGTCACCATCACCCCCACCATCAGTCCACCAAGCGAGGTAGAAGGCACAAGCAGAGTCAGGGTCACAGGCAGAGATCGGCCAGGGAAAAGGCAATGGTCAGCTACAGCAAATCCCATGAAACTCTCCAGCACAGATTAGCCCACCTAAACACTCGGTGGGATACCGCCTGGGATAGAGCGTCTCCTAACAGGCCCGTAACGAATTGCCCAGCATGGGAAAGTTCATCAAATGCTTCAGCTGATTCTACAAAGTAGTCAGTTTTGTACCCCACATATGAAGGAGGCCCGCGTGTGGCTACCATGCCTTTGTCCAGCCATTAATAAATATTACCCCCCCATATCCCAAAGAATGTCCCAGAATGTATTCATTTATTTTTTGAGCGTGCTATTCCTATTGTTTAGGTTACTTAATAATTATTTGATTCTCTGATAACAATTTTTTGTTTTTTGTATGTAGGCATTACCACACAACTGCCTATTTCTACACTTTTTGCTGATGGCATGAAGGGGGTCACTAGTTCACTCAGCACAGTGGACACTTATACTTTGTTATAAGCAGTTATAAATGGTTTAAAATTTGTAATATCTATGTACTGATCTTTCTTTTAGCATTGTAAATTATGTAGATGAATAAAACTTAAAATCCATTGCTTAAAGCAACTCTGTCATTCCAAACATTTAACACAACAAGACACAATCATACAGCTAATAAATGAATAAAGTCAAACTCTATAGCAATATATTTCATGCTTCCACTTGGGCAGCAGAGTAGGATCAGTGGTTAGCACTCGTGCCATAGTCATTTGTCATTTACTCATTCTAAGGGGAAGCCAATTAACCTAATCGCAAATTTTTGGGATGTGGAAGAAAATCAGTGCAAATACAGTGAGAACATACAAACTCTTTATAGATAGTCCTTGCTGAGATTCAAACACGTGACCTAGTGCGGCAAAGGTGAGAGATCCAGCCACTGAGCCAACCAGGCTGCCCAATGTTAGTCTACCAACTTTATGGCCACTAACCTTTAAAGCCTTCTTTCCCTTTAAATAGCCCAAAAAGCTTTTATGAAAGTTGTAACTAGACATGCATTAATGGACTATTGGCTCTTTAACATTGTCCCGCCCAATAAATAACAATAAAATGAATGTTCTACCTAAATTTTAAATCTATTACAGATCCTTCCTTTGCACCTACAATAAACGCATTTGATCTCCCAATCTTTCTCTTTGTTAAAAGGTCTATTAGGACCACTAGAATCTTTAAACATTCACTCAGCTTTCATAGACCATATGGAGGTTTGGGACTTTTAAGACCTCCTAGTGGTACACATAAGACTTTCAGACAATAGGACAATATAGAATATTCAGTCTTTTCAGTGTCACATGATATGCTCCCATGGGTGCTGCAAATTTGTCATCCCAAAAACCCAACCCTAGGACTGTCACTAAGCCTAATGACCCCATTTGAGAAATATGCTTCTATGAGAACTGGGGTGAGGATTTGGGAATCACCTTGACAGCCAACATGTTGGGGAACGTTGGTAAATTGCATGTGGGTAGGGGTTAAGCATTAGCAATTGCCATTTTTTAAATCAAACTTTAATTTTAGGTATGAAAACTTTTAGATTCCAGCATGCAAAGAACGCTTTGAAATTAAACAGGTAATTAGCAGGAATGTATACATTATTATTCCTAAATTCCATATTTACCCTGCTTTATTTATTCTTCATTACCCAGCTCCCAGGTAATTTTTCTGTTTCAGTTTTTTTTTGCGCTTGTTTTGTTTATTTCAAGTAATTACTGAACGTTCTGTAATTTAAATACATACAACTCGATTTTTGTACTGTTTTTCCTTCTCGCATAATTGAGGTGACGAGCCTGCGGGACTGAGACGCGTATCTATTTGAACGGGGAAAATTTAACAGCCTGATCATTACACTTTCAGTTGTCTCAACACTTTTTATTTTCAACATTCATTTTGAGACTGAGTTATTTTTAGGCTTTTTAGAGAAATTCTTTTTAAAACGTGGAATAGAACATCTTATTGCTTGTTTTTGTCGTATGTTGTCTACCCAGGTAGTCAATGCAAATGGATGATAAGGATGTTGAGGTTTCAATTTATGGTCAGAAATGCAAATGTGACCATTGCTGGGCATTCTCTGAAGTTGCAAAGTACCTGAATAAATAATATTGCTGGGGTGAAGGGTGATCATGATACCAACAGCTTTGGATCCTCCCAAAATCCTATTAGGGTCCCCCCAACTTCTAATTTCATATATGCCTACTTAAAAATAAATAATTAAATACATTTCTGTACGTTTCAAGCCTAGTAACAAACAGAAAGAAGAGGATTGTACATGGAAAGCATCCAATATCTATTGGGAACTCAAAACAACCCTAAACAATTCATGGTCCAACTGGAAATAGTTTTTCTGCACCAACAAAGCGGAACAAAACCGGTGATACTCACCTATCTCCGTTCTGTCACAATGCGCCATCCATCTTTGTCCTTCTTCTCTTCCTGAAAATGATCTTCAGCCATCTTGATTGGCTAGAATAACATACTTCCCATGTGAAAGTCCAATAAATTCAGCCAGCTAATTTTGCAACAAACAAAATTTGACAGCTGGGCAGCAATCAGGCAGGTAAGGCAGGTAACAGTTATCGCAGAAGAGACATTGCCTGTCACTTTCTGTAATAAGAGTGGAACTTTAAAGAAGGGATCCACAATAGACTAAAGTAAATGTAGTAAGATAAAGTAAGATATAGTAAGATATGGCTCACAAAAAATCAAGAAATGTTTTTTCTGAAATCCTGGCCTGTAGGTGGTCCATGAGGACCCATGAGCTATATAATGACTCGTAATAATGGGAATTTCAGCAGACATGATGTTCTGCACCCATCTGCCCCATTAGCTTATTCTCAAAGGCTCCCAATGCAGATTTCTTGCTGTCCCAAAGAAACAAAATTACAAGCTTGTTTCTCAAAGTATCACCAGAGATTATTTCAATGGATATTCCCCAAGGAATTTTGTTGTCAACAATCGGTGTGGGCCAAATTTGCCTATGTTCAGTTTACTAATAATTTTCCTGAATTGACTCCATTATTCAGGTTGATTCAGAAGCAAAATTAGGATTTAATTGGTAAAGAAACAAGTTTGAGAATGATTCTGCTATCTGGATTGGCTAAAGATTGTGCCTACCACAGTCTTGATTTGTTCTGAGTCTTATGGTGTAACTGTTATTACCAAGCATAGCATAGGGTTCACCGAATCCACCCGATGGATGATAACTGGTATAGTGTACAGCTCAGTGAAACCAATTGGCAGAATATAACAGATGAAGCCAACAGCTCCCTTAATAAGGACAAAAACGTGTCAAACGATGTGTTCTGCTTTTTTAATTTGAGGCCAAAAAACCAATGTTCCGGTCAAAGTTGACTTTTGAAGCCGAGTGACAAAACGATGCTCCGGGACAGAATCCTATAAAATACTTAATGAACATGGATCTTCATTGCAAGATGACCAACAAAATATTTTAATTACAGCTGGAAATGTTAAAGAAATTGAAGACAACTTTTGGAATGACATTCCCATGATAAAATTTTAGCGAGTGGGTTTACACATATTAAAGTCTGCTGTTTCCGAACGACATAAATTTAACAAAAAGAAAAGATGGCCCTGATGGTTTAAACATCTGCAGACTGTGTATTGTTTTTTCCAATATTTAAAATTCTCTTTGTCCACAGCAAGAATTCCCACACCCTTCAAGAATCAGTTCCTGAATGTCAAACAGCTCAAACTGTGTCACCACTTCACCGCATTAATATGGAACTTAATTAGTGGGGGGTTCTTATTTAAATCTCCAGGTCCATATAAAACACCATGAAATGAGTCAGAGGTTTCAGCAAAACCTGCCACAGATGACTGAGCTTTGGCAGGTGCCTTGCGAAAAGTTTAATTAACCCGAGGCTTCCCCTAGGGCTAAAAAAGACTGACACACATCAGTCAAGATACCGAAGATTCCTGCCAAGGACTGACGTTTGGTTCAGCGCTGTAGACAAGGCGTTCACTTGTAGTTGGACTAAATCTGTCTCCCTGGAGACATGGGGATGAAAAAGTTTGTGAGCGCATAAATACATAGCAACCTCATAGAGTTAAAGGGACAATATATATTATATATAATAATATATATAAGACATTTACACTGTACAAAGGCCACTTTACTAAAGCTAAATGTCCATTGTTATAAAAGATCTCAACTTTTCATACAACACGTATACTAAAGCTTAGTATTTGGAAATATAATCTTGCTGCTGCAAAACAACAAACACAGATCCAACCAACTGGAAATTTAGAGTATCCAAACCCTTATAGTGGCCACCTGCCCGAAGGATTACCTCTATATGTGCTTTGGTGTTTTGACTATTGTCATTGGGACAAAAAATAATGGGAAACGTAAAAAATATATATATATGTGTGTGTGTGTATACTATGTTGTTTTTTGGATTTTCAATTTTCAGTTTAGTTCAAATTGAACCAAAAAAAACAAGATAGTTTTGTATAATGTATAGTATAATGTTTAGTATAGTGTTTATTGTACAGAATGGGATTGCCAGCTATTACAAACTCATGCCTGTCCCATGTCATCTGTCCATAAAACCACCTTTAAGGGTTGTGACAGGGTGTCCCATGGCTTGGATGGGGTGTATATTGCGCCCAGGCTAAGGCGCTCTCTCTATTAAGGGATCTAGGAAAATGTGTGATAGTTCCTACAGATGCTTTCTATAGAAAGACAGTGTTATGGGTCCTGCAGCCAGCCAAGAAGTGCTTGGCCACCTGATCCTTACCTGGATCTTAAAAAAAGATGGTCTATTTAGGTAACCAGGAGAATACTGTTGAGAGCTCAGTGGCTTCCCAAAACTTGAAGAGAATGGACCTCTTGAGACAAATGCTTCAGAGTAATTTATCAATATATTTTCTTTATGCAAAAATACTTTGTTGAGAGGAACCAAAAGAGAACCAAAGGAACCAAAAGAGAACAAATAGGGGGAATTCCTATTTGGGTTTTACATACCTTTTAAGAGGCAATTACCAATGGCAGCCAAAAAACATAAACATAGTTTACAATTTTAATTCATACAACCAACTTGTACAACCATTATTTTATGAAACCAAGCAATTACGGCTTATAGGTTTTAAACACTAAACTAATTGGGAGAAGGAGGAATTCCAGTAACAGATCAATTAAATGAGCTGTATTGCAAATGACACATTTGAGATGGGGTAGACGGAGGAAGTTTGAGGAGTCTGGTTGAGTTCCAGCAGTCATCTCGTACGGTCGGTGAAAGCTGAAGTCCCCACGGTGTAATATAGACGTTCGGTCCAGCTCTGTCAGTGATACCCAGTACAATAGAGGCCTTATCAGCAGACTCCTGGTGCTCCACTCCTTTCAAATTGATTGTTTTAACGTGACGCTGGTGGACAATGGAGTCTTGGTGGGAAACATCTCTCTTGGTGAGATTGTGAATACGCCCTGTCATCACAGCGCACAATGCCCTGAAAATCAATGCGGATTTCTCTGAGAAATAGAGTCATCGCCATCACAAAAGAGGTGAGTGTGTCATCGAATGTTTCCACGACTTCCAATGGGCGGAAATGAAGAACAAACAAAAATTAAAAAAGCAGCTTGACTGGAGTGACACTTGGCTGGGTTTGACGGATGTGGGTCCATCCCTCCGTCTACAGCTCCGAGACAGAGATTTACTTTCCAACAATGAAAATTAGCAAAATAGAAATGTCATAATATGATGTGGCAGTATCATGCTTGAAGTGCTGGTCCTCGTCCAAGTTTTCACCTGTTCTAATAAAAAATATTAACAAGAAAATGATTAATGGGAGGTGTCGATGTGCTAATATAGTAAACATATTTTGTCTTGGATAAGGTTGGGATGAGCTCAGTTTCGTCAGTTTCATTTGTTTCATTTTCGTCAGTTTCATTTTTTTGTTATAAAAAGAGTGGGAAATGAGGAAATGATAAAGGGTGAGGATGGTGTTTGTCCTACCTTTTGGGTCAAGTTATAGTTTATAGTTTTATCAGACATTTTAAAATTAGAGTGGATTTGGATAAAACCTAATTGGGGAACCTCAGAGCATCATTGGGGTTATTAGACAACATGAATCTACCTAGCAAACATTAGAGGGTTTCCAATTTGTTATAAACTTGCATAAGGGACAGACTGGTTGTCTTTTCCTGGCCCCTCCAGCTTGTCCCCAGAGGACTTAGTGTCATATTTTTTGCATCTGTGCAGAGAAATTCTGCTCCAGAATTAGAGTAGTCTACATATTGGTTTAGGTTCAGGCACATAACCATGATTATTAGCAAGATATTGCAATCTGTATTCACCCTTTTGCCTCCTACAATATCGGATTGTAGGGGTCAGCTGCCAATCATCCTTACCTTGGTGTGAGTTGAGAAAGGAGGAGGATACAAATCAAAGATCACACACAAAACAAACCAAAAAAACAAAGATATAAAACAAAATCTGTTTTTTTTTTAATCGTCGCATGGGCAAAATATAATTTTAACATAAAATCATTTCATCGAGGTTTAATAAGCATTCAATAAAATATTAGTTACACTATATCCGATTTTTTATTGATTTTCTTGGGGACGAGCAATTTGCCGCCGACATTCTGGGATTATTATTAAAAAAAGGCTAAATATTAATATTTAAAAAAAAAAGACAAAGACTTTAAATATTTGACAACTCGGCTTTGCCATTTTAAAGCAATATTGTTGACAAAGTACAATGTGGCGAAAGCGCAATTGGAATAAAAATTCAGATGGTTCCAGTCGCTTCTATCAAAGGTGTGTATTTAGTATCCATAGTAAAACCCCTTTGTTTATAGGGTCATTGGTAGGTTGTGACTACAAATGTGCAAACAAATATTATAGTCAAATGATGTGATTACCATAAATCCCCCATATTGCATATGAGCGCTCTGCTCCGGAATAGGTTTGAAATGCATTGTGTTTATTCGCTCCATCAGAGCTGGCAGGCAGAAAGAGGAGGCAATCCAATTTTAGCCCTGTGGCGGATTTTATGAAGGGTGCGTAAACCTGCTATATTAGCGAGGTATATTGTCATATACAAATGATCGTTTTGCAGTTGTTACATTATGATAATGGTCTATAGCTTTTTCTGTGCTAGTGTATTGCCTGTTTGTGATTTAACTGTGCATTAACTTGAGGGTCATATGTTCCGAAATAGATATCAAAGTTTTGCTTTTGGTTATAGAAAGGGGAAATAATGCAGATTTACACAGTAGATATTCAGGAAGCTGGTGTTATAGTCTGGGGGTCTGTAAGGGGGTCCTTAAAGTGTTATTAAACCCAGGGTATAAAAATAAGATTCTGTAGCTATAATCAATCAGCTACAGATGTAGCTTTAATATACGGTATTTATATGGCACTGAGATAGTACGCAGCACTTTACAAAGTCCATAGTCATGACACTAGCTGTCCCTCAAAGGGCTCACAATCTAATGTCCCTACCATAATCATATGTCTAAGTACAGTCTAAGGTCAGCTTTGGGGAAGTCAATTAACCTGACTTCATGTTTTTTGGAATGAGAGAAGAAAGCAGAGTACAGGAAGGAAACCCAAGCAAACACTGCAAACTCCAAGCAAAGATTCGAACCTCGGGACCTAGCACTTCAAGGGCCAGAGTGCTAACCTCAGAGCCACAGTGCTGCCATATCTGTCTCTTCCTACATACTTGCAAATATTAAGCTGAAAAGGTTCAGTTCAGATTATTTTAACTGACTTCTGGCTCTGTGTTAGCTACATTAATTTGTGGGGGCTCTAAGGAGCCCCATCTTAAAATGTGTACACTTCCCACAGGAAACCCAGATAGAGCACAAGAATGCTGTTCAATGGGGCAGGATGAAGGCTTCACTCACTAGTAAATGTGCACAGCAGAGAGGGCCCAGACTCTTTCACCAGACTTCTGGTCATATGGTGACTATGTTTACTTCTTTAGACCCTAAAGAACCCAATTTTAGCCGCCTCTATGTGCATGTTCCTCCCTGGGACTAAACACGGATGATATAGGCATGATTCATTAGTTACACCCAATGTTAAAATAGGCATATGTTGGCTGTAGGGAAGGTACACAGAATGCAGTGCCCACAATGGGCTGTTAGCAGTGCAGGTCGGGCCGGCGCCGCTGCTCCTAATCGCAGGCACGGGCGCCGGGTCCTATCTTTCAGGTAACTCACTACCTGTGTTCCATGCCTGTGTTTCCTTCATGCTGAGGCTTGCTCTGGTGTTTGAGCTGGCGTGGGTGTGTCTCTCCTAATCTATGAGGTAACACATACACGCCCTCTGTTTTCTACAGCCTATGGCTGATTTCCTGGAGGTATTTAAAGGCACCTCCTACTACAGGAAGTTGCCTGAGCAATCCCTGGTTTACCCTGCGTAACTCTCAGTGCTAAGGTGTTTTCTCTGTTTTGCTTTGCTGTGTACCGGACCTTGCTTACGTTTTTGGACTCTGCCTGTTTGCTGCCTGACCCTGACCTCGGATTACGTTTTGGCTATCTTTCAGGTAACTCACTACCTGTGTTCCATGCCTGTGTTTCCTTCATGCTGAGACTTGCTCTGGTGTTTGAGCTGGCGTGGGTGTGTCTCTCCTAATCTATGAGGTAACACATACACGCCCTCTGTTTTCTACAGCCTTTGGCTGATTTCCTGCAGGTATTTAAAAGCACCTCCTACTACAGGAAGTTGCCTGAGCAATCCCTGGTTTACCCTGCGTAACTCTCAGTGCTAAGGTGTTTTATCTGTTTTGCTTTGCTGTGTACCGGACCTTGCTTACGTTTTAGGACTTTCCCTGTTTGCTGCCTGACCCTGACCTCGGATTACGTTTTGGACTTTGCCTGATTGCCGCCTGACCCTGATCTTGGATCCTTGTTTCTAGACTTCTTGGCCACGCAAGCCCCTCGGTGCTTGCACCGGATATCCTGACTCCTGCGGTCAGCTGCCACTGGCCTGGGGATTGCTCTGGAGTGGCACCTGCCAGCTACCCCGCAGCCCAAGCCTATCCTCACCATCAGAGGCTCTAGCGAAGACCTGGTAGCGGCTTAGTCACGCCCCTCTGGAGTATACCCAGTCAGTGGCACAGTGGGTCCACACCCGCTTGCATAACATGGGCGTACCATTACAATGGGGTTGCCCATGTGCAGTAAGGTTCGCACATGGGCTGCAGGCACAGTAATGGTGTTTTTCAATGCACACAAGTGTTCATAGGACATGTAACCCCAACTTCACAGATTCTGAAAAAGTTTGGGGAACACTAAGCTAATGAGACAGTACAGGAGTTATTTCTGCAATGTAAGTCAAATTTTACAACTAGTGTTCAAATAAAAAACACAATTATATGCATCAAGAAATGTATTAAATGTACAGAAAACCTCCTGTTTTCCCTAAGGTATGTCGTAGAGTAGAGTGGGAGGTGTTCTGTGGTCACGAAGACATTCCATTTTCAGGGGTAACAATAGTATGTTTCCATAAGTATAGTGAGTGAGCATTTTCACACTAGGACAGAAAATGTATTGTGTAATATAAAAACAATATAAAGTAAGAAAAAAATTAAATGAAAACCAATGCAACTGCTGCATCTATGGACTAAAAAGCTGCAATATAAGGTTGGGTTGTGTCCCTATTTTTTCCTAATTGCTCATTGTCCCAGTGTAGTTCGGTTCATGCTATCCCCACCCTGAGGAGGCTTCCACAAGGGTCCTCAGGCATTGTCCTCATTGAAGCTGAAGCCATGGAGTAAACAGTCAGGAATAAAGTCTTGCTTAGACCTACCGTAAAACTTTTAATTGGAGAATTTCTGACTTTGGTAAACAACACTTGTGTGAACATTGATCTCTCTATATTTACACAACTGGTCCTGAAGGTAATACAGATAACTGAATAGGAGGAGAAGGTTGACAAGGGTTAGAGAGAGGTCTTGAAAGCAGAGATATATTTTGAGAAGCAGCAAATGTCAAGGAACCCATGGTGTAGTTGTCCAAAATGAAATGGAATTTATATTGAGAGATAAACTTCATGAAAGTCCAGTGAGAAATTGATGGAAAAATGCTAATGATGTGAAGATAAACTCATGTCAAACCTGGAGAAGCACCATTGGTAAAAAATAGTCTTTCTAAGGTGGAGATGGAGAAGGAAAGCATGTGGAGTCTGGCACATCAAAAGCAGAGCTTGGAGTTTGTGAGAAGACTCCGAAGCAGAATGGGTTAGTTACATGCTCCTCTATACACAGGGTCATATTTATACTTTTTGCACCCATAGGCCAGCTAGCTCAGGCTGCTACCCAACCAATAACGGGCTTTGACACTAACATACACAAAATACACCATAAAAGCCATTCCACAAGAGGATGAGGGGAGAGAGTGATGGGGAATACAAGATAGGGAGTGAGAGAAAGAGAGGAGAGACAGAGAGAGAAGGAAAATAAAAGAAAGAAAGGAGGGAGGGGGACAGGGGAGAAAGAGGGAGGAAGATGGAAGAGAGAAGGGGAAAAAGAGAAGGAGGGAGAAGGTAGACACATGGGAGAGAGATAGAAGTGGGTGAGAGAGAAAGAGAAGGATGGAGTAAAAAAAGAGATAAGACAGAGCAGAGAAAGAAGAAAGAAAGAGAGGGTATTGAGAAGCCGAGGATAATGAGAGGGGCATTAAGAAGGAAAATGGAATGGAGGAAGAAGAGTGATACCTTCGATACCGATGTCACCCTGCACAGATCCCTGAAGTGTATGCAACCTTGGTTTAATCACCTTCACTTTTTTGGATCATGGTACTGTAGAGCTTGTTGGCTAACAGCAGAAGGTTCCAGTTCCATTTAGAGATCTTGTAATGCCATTTCCTAGTGGGCATGCTTTCCTAGGCTATTATCTAGATGCCCCTGTGAGAAATCTGGCCGTGTCTATACCCAGAAGTACCTGGTATTTTTCTTTGTTTCTAGGAACAAAAGACGTGGTGGGAGTTTTGTCTGCTTAGAAGGAAGGCAGTTATGTGAACCTTTCACTTAATCCTAATAATACAGCATATAAACAGATGGCCATTTAGTAGGCTGTCTGAAGCTCATCCGCACTGGAATGTGTTGCATTCAGCTAGAGCGCCCCTCAGCAGTGTGTGTAGTTGGTGCTAGCTTATATTTAGGAACATATAATAGGAAGTTTTACAAAACTTCTAAAAGTCCTAATACATTTTTTGGTACCTGTACCCAAGTTTCAATTAGTATTAGCAATGTTTTACTTCTTCTGCAGTACAAAAATATACCCAATCAAGTATGCTCAGTGCACATCTGGTGAGAACTAATGCTGACCATGATCATCATGGTGATATTCTCTTACTTTCTAGAAAATATGTCGTTTGCACTTACTTGGAAGTGCACCCTCTAGTAGTCGGATATATGTTTGTAAATCACTAGCAAGGGTCTCTTTAACTAATATATAAAAAAAAAATAGAATGTTCAAATATATAGAGAAAACTGAATAATTCAATATTATTTTACTTTAACTGAAAGCTAGCTGCAGCTTCTGAATAATTTCTCTGTTTATTAAATAAAATCCTCCTAAAAAGCTAATCTCGAAAACTGCATTGAGATCTTGCTGTCCTCATTCACAATTATTGAGCTCCGTGTCTTGTATAACACAGATGTCTCCGGCTTGTCGTACAGCAGCGAGGCGAACAATGCGGAGCCAATTAAATGATGCTATCTTGTATTTTTTGCCGAGCTCGTTGAAAGGCACAATTCTAGAAAGGACATTATGCTCTACATTTTATTTGCAATGTCCATTATATCCCTCCAGAGCTGAGCGTCAATTGAAGGGCTTGATTCCGCCAATGGTTAACACCATTAAAACACATACTCTATGTTAATGCTCTAATAGGCTTCACCTCTTACCGGCGCTTTGTGTCCAGGCAAAAAAAACAGGCAAGCGGGGGCTACAAGCATTTTGTCTTGTGATAAGGTTGTGGAGTGCAGAAGTAAAGCTTGCATTTGTGTATGTAACACCAACCATTATCTGCTCCCGGTATAATGAACAGTTTTGTTCGCACCTTACAGGACTGACACAATGCAGAGATCAGGGAGAAAATGAAAATGTTCCAAGAATAAACTAGACACAATGAAAATGGAACTTTGTGAGTGACAAGTACAAAATAAAAAAAGTATGATAGAGAAGAGGTACGACTGATCTAAAAAACCTGAAAAGGAAACTGGTAGAGCTATATAATTAGACAAACATCCATCATATTATTTCTCCTTGAACTCTTGAAGTTTTGGACCAGAAGGCATAATATTGATGCTCTGGGCAACAACAATGGCGAAGTTTGGTCCTAAAGCAAAAAAAGCTCCAAAATTTTGTAGATAGCGCTATCATCTTTGTCCATCTTCTTTCTTGTTCTGGCTATGTCACCTGATCTCGCACTGCCCAGACGCGAGATCGGGGTGATGTGGCCTGCTGAAAAGGGGGGAAAAGAGGTCGATTTCACTGCACATTTATTTTCCCATGTAGGAAAAAGTCACTTGGCCATGTGCAGAAGGAGCAGCCAGAAGCTCTGAACTCCCATTCTCCGGGGGACCAACTTCACCGTTTTTAAAGCTTTTAAACCAAAAAAAATATAATTTTTACCTTGAATAAGTGTTGTTTACCATTTTATTTAGTTAAAATTTTATTGGAATGTCTGCTTTAAAATGGTGGATAGTGGAAAGAATGACCCTCTTACAATAGTTGCCAGTGCAAGTGTGGCCATTGTAGCCATTAGTGGCCATTGGAAAGAATGTGACCCCTACAGATAGTCATAAATATAATTTATCATTAAAGTGACCTGAGAGTCACAAATTGCTCAATACATCCCCAGCAACCTCCTGAGGAACCCTGGCTGAGAATCATTGGGCTAGATGGATGTCTCATTGGAGCATTGGAGTAAGGAACTTCAGTAAAGGCGAGAAAACTGTACAAATATGCAGGGATTAAGGTCAGATTAGAGACTATAAACCCAATACATAGTATATAACCTGAATATCTTTCCTATATCATGATGCATCCATAATAAACACAGCAATGTATTTTTTTTGGGGGGGCACTATGTTTGAGTCAGCTCCTGCTGATTGTTAAGCAAGCGG
>NC_092858.1:172470777-172507685 GCF_032062135.1 Pyxicephalus adspersus
TATTCCTTAATGAAGGGGATCCATAAGAACCCAAAGCAAATCAATGTGTTCAAGTATACAATGATAAAGAAATATTCTGACTCTCAACCTTTGGTGTCACACTCATTATCATGTAAAAATCTTGGATTGCTGTGACAAAAAGGAAATATTCTCTGATCTCCTTTTATTCTACCTGGAATGTGATGGTAACAATCAGCAACATGATATTTGCGATGCAGAGTCTGACTGCAATACTACACCCCGTTCTTTCTAATTTCAGCATTTTAATATTGCTCTGTAAAAGTACACAACAGGAATCTGTAGACATTCATAAGGCTTCAAACAAAGGTATTTATTAAACAGTGAAATGAAATTTATCTGTGGGCGAGAGAGAACAGACTTATGTTAATGAACAATTTAATTGCAGTTTCAGCGTATGAAGGCAGTTTGTAATTCATTTTGGCAAGCTAAAGCAACTCCACAAGGGCAGCCTGTGCTACAGCTGATCCCTATAGAAGGTCGTGTTGTATACTTAGCTGTACTTATGTAAAAATCAAATTGAACTCACAACATTTTACAGCACTGGTTAATACCAATCATAAGCCTTTAGGTAGGAGAAAAAAACATATTGTAAGAGCAATTGACACGTAATGTCACTATGCAACTAACTGGCCTGTGATCAATTACTTAAACGTTACCCAACCACAAGGACACAAATGTAATATATTGCAGCCTGACCGTCCTTACATAACAAGTTATCGGGTCTTCTTTTTCACAAGCTTTGTTCCAATACCTGCCAGTATCAAAATATTTGTCCTTGGGTGAAAATGGTTGCTTGTTATATTAATATTAATTATTATTAATATTATATTAATATTAATAATCAATAGAAATGCAGCATTGTCACCCTAGGATGGAGCTACAGAACTTCACCTTTTCTCACCTTCACCATATCCTGAACCATAAGCGTTTTCAGAACCATAAGTGTTCTATAGACCTTCTAGAGAACAATGCGATCGATGAGAGGAGAGCACAGGGAATTATTAAACAAAAATATCAAAATACTTTTATTGGTATATTTAGCATTCCAAAGGTAAGGAAATGAAAGTAGTTTCTGTTTAGGGTTTATACAAACTTTATGGATTAATCCTACCTAAAAGTTATATTTGAGTAACAGATGACCCTTTTAGGCTAAATCAGGGCCAGACGTATTTTATGTTCCTGATACTTCAACATTGAAATGTCCTGGTCAATACTTCCAGCTTTGTTTCTGTTCATTAGAGAGTTTTGGTTGCTTCTGCCTATCTTTGTGTGTTTTAATTCATAGTGAGAAATAGGTCAAATATACAGACCTGTGGACTCAATGCAGGAATAGTGGGAGCCCTCATTAAGGGTCCAACAGGTGTGCAGACTCAAGTACCCTATAATGGGCACAGCAGTTTCTAGGAACTAGATCTTTAACGTAGGATTAGGATGGTAGGAGCCCATCAAGATGGACATATCAGGTGTGCAAAACCAAAAATGCAGAACGAAAATGGTGGGGACCCATCATGATGGGCATTTGACAGAAGTGTCATTTGTGTGCAAACCCAGGAGTTGAACATACAAATGGTGGCATTCCATTCTGTAATGGGCACAGCAGGTGTACAGGTGCAGGAATTTAGTGCAAGAATGGTGTGAAGCCTTCATGATGAGCTGAGCAGGTATACAGATCTAGAACTGAGCACAAGGAAGGTAGGAACCTCTTATATTAGGTACAGCAAGTGTGCGGAGTGTGGAGTTGAACACACAAATGGTGGCATTCTATCATAATGGGCACAGCAGGTGTACAGACCCGAGAATTCAGTGCAGGGATGGTGTGAAGCATTGTGAAGACTTCATGATGAGCTGAACAGGTGTACAGATCCAGAACTGAGCACAAGGATGGTAGGAGCCTCTTATATTAGGCACATCAGGTGTGCAGACTCAGGAGCTTAGCACAGAGATAGTTGGAAAACCCCATGATGGGCACAGCGGGTGCACAGACACAGAAACTCAATACCGGGAATCCACAAATCCCTGGAAAACCTCTCTAGAATCATGTTCCTGGTTTCTGTAGTTTTGGGAGCACCATAATCAAGTCCTAATAATGATAAGGCTGCATATTCTCAATTCCACCTATTGTAGTCTCACTTCTGTCTTCTTGATGAAAGAGACAAAAGTGAATGTTATAAAAAATAAAAAAGGAGATAGAAATAAATGGAAAACAAAGCTTGAACACAAATGAGTGTATTTATTCCAGCCAAGTGACTGTAATATTTGAATCTCATCGGACTCAAATAAATAGAACTGTCACTATTTACAATATGTTTTTTCACTCTGGAGTGTTAGCTTCAGAATTTTAACTTAATACTGGTACATTGTCTTCAATATGTTAAAGTAATATTTTTTATCTACAAGAGTTGAATTTTTTGTCCTTGAAAGATATATTTACTTGTTGTCTAGGCACAATGCATCATTTTCACGGGAAATACTGATTGTAATATTTCTCTCATTTTCTTTTCTCATTACTGTTTGCTAATTGGATATAGTTATATCGAGCTGTCACTAGAACATGAAATAAAAGTGATAAAGCAAAACATATTGAAGAGACCAGAGGGAGAAAGTACAGAAGTAGTAGAGTTGTGTGAAAGAGAGAGAGAATGAGAAGAGAAAAAAGGAAATGAAGAGTTATGGGTTTGCGTGAACCCCTTCTGTCACCAATGTATCATTATGGGTTACACATCATTAAATACACTTCCGATTCTTTTTTCAACAAGCAGGATGTTACTAGCCTCCTATTAGAAACCAGAGAACTGCCCCAAAAGAGCATGGATTTCTGTGAATGATCCAGGGTATAACTGTTGTTATAGCATTAATGGTTTTACTATGGGGCTTAAACAATATTCAGGTTGACATAAATGGTATAAAAAGTAAATAGAGCCACCTATAGTGACCTCATCTTCAGTAATGTGACATCTACCAGATGCCTTAATGATACAAAAATCAACTTCTTCCAAATTCATTATCTTTCACAGTCTTGAAAGCAAGGCTGCGGTGATGTACCCACCAAGTGGGGCACCAAGGCATGACAATGAATGTCAGAGAAAAAGAAGGTTATATGGTAGAACAAAGAGAAAATATATTGTAGAGAAGAGGAAAAGGAAAAGAGGAAAGAGAAGGACAAAAGGGAAAAAAGGGAAGAGAAAGAAACAGAAAAAGAGAAAAGAGAAGAAGAAGTGAATAGAAGAGAAGAGGAAGAAACAAAATATGAGAAGAGAAAATAGGAGAAAAGAAGAGAAAGAGGAAAGAAGAGACTAGACAAGAAGAGAAGAAGAAGAGAAAAGGCGAGAAAATGAAGAGGAATGGAAAGAAGAAAAGACGAAGAGAAAATGAAACAGAGGATGAAGAGGAAGAGAGGACTAGAAGAGATGAGGAAGTAAATAGAAGAGAAAACAAGAGAAGGGAATGGAAGAGAGGAGGGTGAGAGAAAGAGGAAATTCCAGGGAAGCGGGGAAAAAGC
This sequence comes from Pyxicephalus adspersus, assembly GCF_032062135.1. Taxonomy (NCBI): domain Eukaryota; kingdom Metazoa; phylum Chordata; class Amphibia; order Anura; family Pyxicephalidae; genus Pyxicephalus; species Pyxicephalus adspersus. The sequence goes on from NC_092858.1 coordinate 172,474,298, forward strand.
CTTGGGGAAAGATAGGGAGAGGAAAATAGAGATGTAGGGATTGATACAAATGAGGAGAGAAAGATGGAGAGAGTGGTGGCTGAGGAGGGAAAAAGAGGAAGACATAAGAAGAGTGGTTAGAAAACATAAAGAAAGGTGAGGGAAAGAGAGAAAAAGCAATGTTAGGGGAAGAAAGAGAGGAGAGGGGGGAGAGAGAAAAGAAAGTGGGAGGTAGAGAGAGAAAGATAGAGAGAAACAAAGAGAAGGCACAGACATGATTAAATACAATTCTGATTTTTTTTTTTTTTTATCTCAATATTTTTCTTATTAGAGTGGAGGAAACTCCAACAGATCTTTAAACATCTTGTCATGTCCTAACACCTCCTCTACCACTGTCAATATTGTGAAAGCGGAGGATGCTGCGAATGAGTGATTCTTACAGCGCCATTTGCATAGACATTTGTTTGAGAAAGTGAAATATGAAGAGCATTTTTCATGAGTGAATCTGCATTACTTAGACACTGGCCTACGACAGGAGCTCTGCGGAAGAAATAAGTGACTTGCAATAAGACTTAAAATCCCGTATAAGGATTTTATTAATCCGCTACATCAATATCTGCAGCGGGGATTGCTAAATCATGTTATCAAGTAAACTCTATCTGCCGCGCTTTTAAAATTATCTAATAATTTGATATCTCCACAGATGGGGAGATGTTGGGGCTGATATTACGGTATTGTGAAACTATGGCATTAAATATATTTTTTTTCAAGTAGCTAATCAAGATGAGAAAACTAAGCCTTATCTTTAGCAAAGCAAAGAAACACTAGACAGTTTCTAAAGTGGTATATGGCATATCAAAACTTTGCAGCACAGGAGCATAGTTTGAGTAGCTTAGGTCAAGTCACTATTAGGGATGAGCGAGCGAGCTTTCAAAACCCAATCTCGCTGCAAATTCAGTCGTTCTCGCTTACCGAAATTGTAAGGGAGAACAGCCAGTGTAAACTCGCCAATCGAACTCAAATTTAAAAAAATAAATAAATAAATAATAATCAAAAAAAAGATCACGGGCTTTGCTGGTCAATGAATGCAGCGCTGCATTCAATAATTAGCTCGGTGTGCAATTCCTGACACTAGAGGTTCAAAACCTCCAGTGCTCTCTGATTGGCTGAGGAAAGCTTTCTCAGTTTCCTCGGGGATTGCAGTGGAACTGAAGAAGAACTCCCAATTAGGTTTTTTCCATTGAGAGTTCATCTGCAGTTCAGTTCCCACGGTCACCAGGCTGATAAGGACAGCCCGGTGACCAAGGGAACTTTGCGGTCACAGCTGATTGGAGGCACGGGAGTGCCTCCAATTAGCTGTGACTGCAGGCAAACTCTCAATGGAGTTTCTCCCACAGTCACCGGGCTGATGAGTACAGCCCAGTGACCATAGGAACTTTGTGGTCACAACGAGTGCCTCCAATCAGCTGTGACTGCAGGCAAACTCTGAATCTGCAGTTCAATCTCAATCTCTTTTCATTTGCAGTTCAGTTCCCAAAGTCACTGGGCTGTACTTATCAGCCCAGTGACCGTGGGAACTAAACTGCAGATGAACTCTCAATGGAGAAACTCCATTGAAAGTTCATCTGCAGTTCCACTGCGATCCCCGACACTAGAGGTTAATTAACCTCTAGTGCCGTGATCACAAACAGGAGGATTCCCAGGGATTCCCAAAGCTAAATGCAGCCTTGATAATTTGCTGCGATCCTGGGGCACTAGAGGTTAATTAGTTATTAAATTAACCTCTAGTGCCAGGGATCGTAATGATTTCCTAGATCTTCCGATGGTTTCCCGAAATTGGTTGGCCAAAATTTCGTGGACCCATCGCTCATCCCTACTAGTCATCATTTCGTTGTGCCATTTAAAAAATTAGCCAAAGGTTTTAAAGATTAGTATTTAAAAGGAAAGATACTAAGGCAGAAGAGAAAGGAAGACTTTTAAGGCACTGGGTTGTAACAGAATAAAAATGGTAACTTTTATTAACTAAATTTCAACAAAATTAACAAAATGTGATAAAAGCATTAATGATAACTCATAACACTAGTTTGCCTACAAAAAAATAATGAATGATTCATCTCGATCAGACAATGAAGCCTGTAATTGTTTTCCCAGGTGTAAATAGATTCACAAAAAATGTAGAGTAAATCTCTTTTTTTCTAACATATTTCGCCTGATTTGGTTTCCACAGAGACTTAAGCAGTTGTGCTAAAGAAAATAGTATATTTTGCTAGTTATAAATTTGATACTCAAACATCATTAAACCCCCATAGCGGTAACCCAGAGTCACACTCGTGACCACGTACCTTGCTCCGTTGTCGTCTTCGCCATCCTGCTGGCCCCTGAGGACACATCCTGCTCCTCCAATCTCCAGCCACGAAGTGCACAGACGATCCCCGGGGTTTTCTCAGTGACGTTGGTGCATGCGTCGGTGCGTGCGGGCATATCGGCGGGAAATTCAAAACCTTTTGTATTGGATTCAATACAAAAACCTGTATTGAGTCCAATACAAAGATATTTTTTTATAATATCTATATAATTAAATTAAATATATATATTATATATTCTACTGTACACTTACATTTCATGTTTAACTATTTTTTTTATTTTTTTTTTTAACAGATTTTTGTTTTTTTATTTAAATTTGTTATTAAATATTGGACATATTTCGGTGAGTTGTGCCTAAGAATTATAGCCTACAATGTAAAATAAATTTCCATGCAAAAAAAATGTAATGCTTTTTGCAAGAAAATTTGGACTGTATTAGAATGCTAGGGGGGTAAGTCAGTATTTGATATAACCGTAAGTGGAAATTAATTTAGCATGTAGATACACAATCAATCTAAGTTTGAAAGTTATCCATTGACAGTCAATAACAGATAATCATACCAGGCAACAGTTTGCCTGGTATGATGTTTGGTTAAACACCATACATTCGAAAATTGGAATATGGTTTCCAGGGGGTCAATACATTTTTTAATAGAGGAATATTTGTAAGAGGATATCATTGTACTATTCAGGAGCAACAAGGATTTCAATACGAAATGTCTAAGCACCTTTGGTTTGCAAAGGATCTATGTGTATACCTGCCAACAAGATTGATCCATCATTGGATCCTTTGGGCATACAAACTTTGGCTCTAAAAGCACCATCCTGATGCTTCATTGCCACCCAGCTGTCAAATTTTGCAGAGTTGCATCCTTGCGTGCATCTTAAATGAATGAACTCTTGCGTCAACCCAGCACCGCCAATCAAGATGACCAAAGATTGTCTCCAGGTTCAAAAGAATAAGGAAGATGGTGGTGCCATGCTACGGAACAGCGATAAGTGAGTATCATGGGCTTAGTTTAGCCTTTACTCTCATTTATGGAATAACTATATGCTTCTCGAGGACCTGAACTTCACCACCAATTCTTTGTGACACTACTATGTTCGGGGTATCGCTGGTAATTCATTTATAAATATTTTTTCGGTCCAAACCTTTAATTTACACATAAATGACATGCATAGGTGTTAGTCCTTCCATTTATATAACTGAATGTGTGAATCTTTGTTAGATCACCTGAGTAAAGATAGAAGCGAAGCATTATATGCTGTTTTATCACTTTAACACATTTTATTAATAAATGAATATTATAAGCCCCAGGTAAAAAAAAAGGCAGTGGGAAGGATTGGAAAACATTCATGAAATAATCAAGGAAACAGTTCCACTACTGGGAAAAATGCAATGATTAATCTTCAAAAAAGAATTACTTGGTTCTCTGCTTTAAGGAGATGGAATGAGTTGGAATGACCCATTACAACATTTAACATTTTGTAATGCCAGCACATAAAGGAAGGCTTTTTAGCTTGAGGGAAAATTCATTCTTTTTGATTGGTTGATATTGGGTAATAAATATGTCCTATGTCATGTAGGGGCTGCTTATGACCCTCACATTTTAAAAGAGACACTTTCATAATCAAGTCTGTCTTGTTGGAAATTAAATTTGTGAATGCACATTCGTGAGCCTGTACAAGTCTGCTTTTAGGTGATTTTTAATAAACAGTATTTTAAAGCTGGATTTTTTACTGCTTTGCTATATAATACCAGATATATCGGAGAAAAAAAATACACTTTATGTTAAAAACAGAGAAACGTTGTGACAATTTTTTTTCTCTTCTACAGGAACAAGTTGTTCTGTAGTTATATATTCTCTCTTGTCGCTGACGGATTTATGTGAGAGAATCTGTCATCTCTGTGTATTTTATATGTTGTATCACCCTTCCTGGAGTACGCCTGTGTTCCCCATGAGCCCATGCCACAAGATAACTGGCTCCTGTGAGTGACAGCTCCTTCAGAATCTGCTGAGCACCAAACCATATCAGGCAAGAGAGAGATGAAAGAGAGTATTTGTGTGTCTGTGTGGTTATTGTACCCAGAGCATACAAACACAAGCTCCTCATACAGCGAAGGCAAAATGACATGTACGAGAGGATAATGTTCCACAAACTCAGTGTCACTTTCTCCATTTTTTTTCCAATTTTTTGCTTAGCCTTCTTTTTCTTTTATATACCTTCTTTTCCATTACTTTTAATCGCCATTTTTTTCTCTCCTATTTAATTCCTTTTTTCCTCTCTTCTTTCTTTTCTATTTTCATTATTTTTTTCTTCTATTTAAGGTTTCTTTTTTCTTCATTTGTTTGTTCATTTGTTTCCTTCTCTACTTTCTCATTTTCTCTCTCTCTTTTTTTCCTCTGCTTTCTTCAACACTCTCTTTGTTGCTCTGCTTTTCATTTACTTCATCTTTCCTTTTATCTTTCCTTTTTTCTTTTGCCTTCCTCCCATCTCCTCTCCTTTCATTTCCCATCCCTCTCTTTCATGTCTCTTCATTCCTCCCATCACTTTACATCTTCTTTCCATTCCTGTTTTTTCCTTTCTTCTTCTGACCTTACTTTTTAACTTTTTTTGCCTTCCTCCCATCTCTCACTTGCCTCTTCATTTCTCACATCTCTTCTCGTTAGCTTTCCATTGCTTTCTTTTCCTTTCTTCTTCTTTTGACCTCACTTTTGCTTTCCTTTTATCCTTTTTTTACCTTCCTCCCATCTCCTCTCCTTTCATTTCTTGTGTGTCTCTCTCTCATGCCTCTTCATTCCTCCCTTCCCCTTTCCTCTCTTATCTAAACACTCTCCCCACTAATTTCCTCACTCTCTTGCCTCTCTCTTTCTTGCCTCTTCGTTTCTCACCTCTCTTCTCCTTTTATCTTCTTTCTTTCTTTCGCCTTTCGCCTCCCATCTCCTTCCTGCTCCTAACTATACTCTCTCCCCTCTCCGTTCCTCCCACTCGCTCTCTCTCTCTCTTCTCTCTCTCTTTCTTGTCTCTTCATTCCTGCCATCACTTTACATCTACTTTCCATTCCTGTTTTTTCCTTTCTTCTTCTGACCTTATTTTTTAACTTTTTTATGCCTTTCTCCCATCTCCTCTTCTCACTTATCTATACTCTCTCCCCTCTCCAGTCCTCTTATTTCCTCTTTCTCTAAACTCTTTCTCCTCTTCATTCCGCCCGTCCCCTCTCTTCTCCTATTGCTTGTCTTTCCATCTTTCTCTTCTCTTTTGATATCTCCTATCTGTTCTCCTCTTTCTCTCTCCTTCCTCTCCATTTATTTCATCTTATTTTCTGCTTTCTTCCTTTGCCTATCTATCACATCCATCTCCTTCTGCTCCCTCCCCCTCTCATCTCTTCTCTCTTTTCCTTGCATTCTTTTTCTCTTCCTTCCTGTCCTTATTTCTTTATTCTTCTGCCCTTCTTATTCCCTCATCCTTCTTTTATCCCTTCTCTCTTCCTTTCACCCCGAACTTCTTTTCTATTTGTGGTCAGGAAATTTACTAGCCAACAGTAAGACCGCACATAGACAGACTACAGCTACAGTAACGGAAAAAAAGCCCGAAAATGAAACCTAATGCAGCATCCACACCTAATGCTCCAAATTTTCTATATTTTACATTTTAAAATAAACTCAAAATTTCTACTTTCATAAAAAGTTGGACAATCCTTATATATGAAGTAAAAATCATCTTCTTTTTTTGAATGCAAAACCCTTTTTTAAAAAAATCTCGGGCATGCACAGAAGGAATAATTCTTTATTAGGAAAATGTTGATCTCCCGCATTTGCAGTGAGCTTGGCACTTATTTTTCCCCATCTACCTCACCCTATCTCATGCCTATGCAGTGCGGGATCAGGTGACGTACGAAGAAGAAAGAAGAAGGCCAAAAAGGATGGCACTGCCCGGCGCTTCCTCCGTGCCGGTCTCAAGGAGGATACCGGGAGGACGTGGGACTCCATTGAGGAAACCTCAGCATAGATAGATGGACCGTTTCTCAAGATGGTTTTGTTCTGCTTTAATTTTTAGTAGCTGCTACAGAATTAAAAAGTTGACTTTACAATAATCTTAAAGAGCAATTTTTCTTTTATGAACCTTTTTCCTCAAAATTATTTATTTCCCTAGGGATTTGATAACATTTCACATTTTCAATCTGTAATTTACTAGTTCAGGAAACCATTTATTAGGTATGTTTGGTGGTGTTTTGTGCAAGAATTAGCGGCTAAATGTGGTGTGAGCTGAACAAACTTGGTACAAATGTAAACAAGTGATATGCTTCCAAGATAATTATCACATTTGCAAATATATACTAATTCTTATCGTTATTCCTTCCAGAGAGAGGAAAATACATGTTCATATCAGGATGGACTGCCTTACTATAGAAATGGATGGAAGCAAGAAGACTGCTATCAGTACTTACTAAAACTCTAAGAGTGAACAGGACGGGTTGGGAACCATTTTAAGCATGTAGCAGGTCCAGAAAGGGACAAGTCTCTTTTTCTGTTAGAAGAACCACACCACCGCTGCAGTTTGCTATGCACCCAGAAAGCAGTCACTCTTGTGGTTTTCCTCCACGGGTGTGAACGGGACCTTAAAGTTGAAAGTCTTTTTACTTTTATAGTAAGTGCAGCACTCCCATTTCCTGCAAACACATTACAGAGGCAGGAAGTGAGACGTAGCCTTCCCAATGTTGCCTCAGGTAAAAACAAAACAAAATTACAATACTACATATTTACCCCACTGTAAGTTTTTTTGTTGTTGTCTGGAACAGGTTATGACAGCGCTGTGTAATATGTTGGCGCTATAAAAATCCTGCCTAATAATAATATTAATAATAATAATAATAATAATAATAATAATGACATTGAATTTCCACTAGAAAAAGGCCACATAAGGACTCTGTCAATTACTTTGCTTTGCTTCTGAGATCATTTAGTAATATTGCAAGTGAATATTACCTGTAATTGACCAGAATTTAACCTGCTTTGCATTTCCTTGATATGTATGGGGCAGGACACTTCTAAAATCCCACCAACGTACCATTGTATCACCTCTCCAGTGTGACGGCTAGGTCGAGCTCAGTGGTAGTGTGAACCCTAAGAAGGGCCAATGCACGAAGTCTACGTATCTGCTCTTCTCCAGAACCTCTAGAGCTGACCATGTTGTGCTGCAGACTGTTAGGAGGATACGGTACTTTGTCACGCCAAGGCAGGCAGAACAATGTGAGATACCAAATCAGTGGGCAAGAGAATAGTCAGTGATGGTTGGGATCAAGGCAGGCAACAAACAGGCAAGGTCCAAACCAAAGCCAAGCATCTAGTACCAGAAACCAACAAACAGACAAAGGTGACATGGAGGTCATCAAAAATACACAGGAACGCAGAAAACACAGGAAGAGACGGAAAGCATGGGTGACACAGGGAACACTGAAGACAAAGAAGAATGCAGGAGATACTGGGGACACTGGAAGAGCAAGACAGGAACTGCACAAGGGAACAGAAGACTGGAAAACAAGGGGTTATAACGGGAGCTGGACTGGGAAACACTCAATTAGGCAACAGCTGAGTAGGAAACATTTTCTCAGGAGCTAGGGGGCAAAACAGTAGTCTGGAGACACGTTGCTCGAACACTGTAAATGCTGTGTCTGAGCCAGCTCAAAAAGCCAGGGACTATCAAGGGGCTATCTCCTGACTGGCCAGCGGTAGGGGCAATGCACATTAAACCTGGAAGAGCAGGTGCACTTGGGTCAGAATCGCTTCCATGTGCAGGAGAGAGGAGACGGTGCTTTAGCAAGGAGGAGGTAAGTGTGAAATCCAGTGGAACATCATGAACTCCAAATGGCAAGTTCTTCACTTAATAAATGAAAGTTTGAAGTGAACAATCAAGGAAAACAAACCATGTGATGTATGTGCAAATCAATTTTTTCACAGCGCCTTTAATGGTTTACATGGATTAAATCCAGCAAGACAAAATGTAACTCAAAAAGCTTCTAATTGAATTGCCCAACTACCAGCCCAATAGTCATCAGTAGAGCAAAGATTAGATAATGCAAAATGACTTCACTATGGCAAAATGAAGGTGTGGAGTTTGTGGTGTCAGCGAGTGAGTAAGCAGTATGCACGGTAAATTAGATAATGAACTAATTTGCCTATGGACTAATGGATTTAAGAATCCAGTAAGCAAGACAAAATAGCTAGTTTAATTGCAAGCCATAGAAAATATGGAAAATATCAAAAAAGCAACATGTTAAAAATGTTCCTTCTGTTCCAGTGTTATCATGAAATGTACATTGCATTGCAGTTCCTGCTGTTTTATCAGTACGATATATCGCTGGTAGGTAGAGTAAGTTATATATAATTTCTGTAAATCTGTTCCCAATGCTTACTAGTCTTTTAGTAAACTAATACTTTCTCATGATGCCCTTCTACCTACTTTCTCTCAAACATTCCTCCGCATACTGATCACCTCTAACATGTGTACAGTAGCCTTCTGACATCATTGATCAATCCACCACCGCAGAGTTCTGAACGACTGATCTGGAGCCACCTCTATGTACTTCTATGGAAAAGCCTGGTAAATTGGTGGACATTAAAATGAATACCCCCCTTCCAGTGATGGCTAGAATACCACATATATAGACAGGTAAAATAATCATGCATCTGGCTGTACCAAGAGGTGTTGGCCCAGGAACTATGCAGGCATCATCAGATGGAAAGTCAAAGAACTCCTAGCAACCTCTGGAGCAACCTTGGAAGAGGAACCATGGAACCCTTGATAAGAATGACTGACCTAAACCATTTCCATATATTTTCTTCAGCCAATGATTTATTTAAAAATTAACATATATATCATTTGACTGGCCTGAGATTGGCTTGAACGTGTGAGGATAAGCCAATGGGTTGATTACCTTCTATTTAATGTGGTCCTATATATTTACTAAATGGGGGTAAAAGAAGAACTAACCACATGGGTAAACAGTACATTTTGTTTTATTCATATTATTACCTAATAAATCCAGATTTTGACTTGCTCTTCGGGGGTGGGGCTTCAAGGTCTGCCTAAATTAAGGGGAATGCAATGTTTTTACCCCACCATAATCTATGGAGTTATTTTTATACAAGTAGATTTTTCTTCATCTAAAATGCTATTAGTGCTATGTGGTCCATCTAAATGTAAATCGAGTTCTGCCCATAAAATTAATATCATTATAATTTGATGCAATAAACAAAAAAAAATCATATTATAAACCATGTCATTACCATTTCAATTTGTTACATTTTTTTTACAGTGCAGAAGACATTTCTTTTTAGTTTACATTGACTTTAAGTAATTATGTCGGTCCGTTCTTGGCAAGACACTTTTCACGTTCCACTTTAGTTAATTTGCTGAAATAATATGCAAGCAATTAAAGGCCACAAACAATCATAAATAAAAAGTGACAGACGCACAGAAGTCTAGAACAGAGGAAGACCAAATAACAAAGTCTGCAGACTGTGCTGGTAATTATCATTATTACGTCTTCTCATTACATTGATTCACCAAAACTCCACATGTTCCAGGGAAATGACAAAGTGCTATTGTCGGGTTCAAATCTGAATACCAAGAACAGAAATTTTTATTTTTAACCAAAGAAAGATCTTGTTTTATTAATGTTTAAAATTCTTAGCGATGAGCACATGTATTTTATAATTAATATTTATGTTCTCTGGGCAGAACTGACATCACCACTCCAAACACATTATGTACTTTGCCTTGACATACATCCTAAACATTTTAGATACTTCTTTAAAATGTTTTCTTAGCATTCATATTATGACCAAGAAAAGGAAAGGACAATGAAGAAAGAAAAAGAAAAAAAGACGGACAGGGAAGGGAAAGGAAAGGCGTGAGTCTTTTCCTTCCTTCCTTCCTTCCTTCCTTCCTTTCCTCCCTTCCTTTCATTCCTTTCTTTCTTTCTTCCTTCCTGCTTCCCTTTCTTTCTTTCTTTCTTTCCTTCCTCCCTCCCTCCCTCCCTCCCTTTCTTTCCTTCCTTCCTTTCTCCCTTCCTTTCATTCCTTCCTTTATCTTTTCCTCTTCTATACTCTTTATCTCCCCTCCCCTTTCATTTTCCTTTCTCTTCAATTTCCTTTTCTTTCCTTACCCTACCCTTCCCCACCCCCTACCTATATCTATCATTTTTTCTTTCTTTTCAATTAGTTTATCTTCCCTTTCCTTTCTCCTCATTCTTTCGCTTCCATTCCCTTCTCCCATTCTCTTTGTATTTCTCTTTTTTTCCTCCCTGTTCCTTTCTTTTTCTTTCCTTTCCTTCCACTCCCATTTCCTTTCCTTGCTTTACTTCCTCTTTCCTTTATCTTCCTTTCATTTCTTTTTGGTTTCCCTCCCCTTTTCTTTCTCTCTCCTTCTCCCTTTTTCCCCTTTCCTTTATATTTCTTCTCCTTTCTGTCTCATTTCACTTTCTTTTTTTTTTGTCTCTGTTCTTTTTTTTTCCTTCTATTTATTTCTTCCATAAAAGACAGGAACAATGACATGTAAAATCAGCAAAACAAAACAAAACAAAAAAAAACATTTTACAAAAGGCAATACAAGAAGGATTGAAAATATAAGAAACCATGCAAAAGATCAGACAGAAATAGGAGTTAACAAGAAGAATACAAACAAGGAACAGGGTCAAAATAGGTACAAGGTAAGTAGTAGGTGCCAAGCACTGGGGCACACCTACTGGTAGACCCCATAGTGGTACCACTTCTGTGCATTAACTGCAGTGCCCCCTGCTGACACTGATACACCATAACTACCTGTCAATGGTTCAAAAAGGCAAAATCAGCTGCTAAGCAAGTGATTTCTATTTTCTTTGGCCATTTAATTTCCCTTTATTTACTGTTTAGGTTTAAATTTACCTTCATAAAGCCCAACTCAGCCTGGGCTTACAGAAATGATGCAGAGCATTATTGGGCTTGGAAGATTAGCCGTCACCAACTCTAATGGAGAAAAAAAACACTACAAGGGGGCACCTAAATCTTTATTTTTTTACCTGTAGGGCCTCATTTTTTAACATACATACATATAACATTCCAACATACAAATATACAACATTTTTTGGACACCCTGCAGCACAACACACACATATTTCAGTATATTGGAACACATGTGCATTAGATGCATTAACATTCCATTAGAAATGAGGGCCAGCAAAATGCACCAACATGTACTAGTTACCACATAGGTTACCATATTGCACCACATTAAAGGGGCTCCCAGGGAATCTATTTTTTACACAATTGTTCTTGGTTTTAAATTTCAGTTTGTAACTGCTGAGCTCTTATGTATTGCAAAAGTCTCTGCACTACTTTGGATTGAATAGAAGCTACGAAGAGGATTCATATGTTTTACTTCACTGACCTTGATTGCTTTATTACTCCTACCATTGTTAAAGTAATACAATTATTATAAATATATATATAGAAAAAGAAGGAGTGAAAGAGGGAGATTTAATACAAGCTATTTAAGTTTCATTTTTCTCCCTCAACTATATTTTTTTCTGCTTTCCAAATCAGCTATGGCATGTTATGAATCACATTGTATACTCTGCCTTTATCCCAGGTACAGCTATCTTTTTATCAGCTGCGTTGTCCATCATGCAATCCGTACATAACTGTATGCGGCATCTTCAAAAGCTGACTTTATTCAGAGCGGCTGCATTAAGGCTCTGCCGATGTCTGAAATGTTGGCTGAAAGGGACAGAGGAACAATGCAGAGTAATTCTATCCTTGCCAACAGCAGCATTTTTTAAGAGTTGCAATCCAAGAAAAAAAAAAAGAAATAAACAGATTGCTGCAGAGGGAGATTTGGGGACTTTTCAATGAGAGGTTTGTTTTTCATTGCTCAATATAATTTGGCCAAGTTATAAATTATATACATTTTTAGGGAATTCCTTTTATAGTGATACAAAATACAATTAAAGAACATAGGTTTGCAAGATGTTTGTAAGCTCTTCTCCATATCTGGGAAACATTCTCCCTGTCCTAAGTCTAAGTCATTTCCTTAAAGCAACCAGGGTTCCTTCAGAGATTGCTAGGGGTTTCTTGAATAATTTGTGGCTTTTATATGACATATCATTGACTTTTTGGCTGACTGTAATTCTGACATTCCTTCCACTGGGCAACAATATAAGAGCCATTTCCCCCATTTGTCTACTAGAAGGTGTTCCCTGAGACTTGAATGTAATTTCAAGGTTCCCAACATTGAGATAGCCTCTGTTAAAGCATTTAATACCCCCATATGTTCTATAATGTTCACCAAAATCCATCATTCACATCTTTCGCCAGCACCGCCATCTGAAGTGACAGCTGGTAGATCCAACAATGCAACAGACCAGTCAATATTTCCTGGTATCATCTATCTGCTCCAGTCTTCAAGATCTTGGGAGGATTTGGCAAATGGACAACCTAGGAAGTGCTCAAATCATTTAGGGCACATTGTGGAGATGCAAGAAAAAAACTATCCATCAAAAAGAGAAAAGAAGACCTTTTATTTTGGGTTTTTGGAATAACTTTTAACCAAGCCAGCAATTAGTTTGAAATGCAAGGGGTAGTTGGGTGAGAGAGTAAAACCATATCTACAATATATGGCTCTACTCTCTCAAATGGAGCACACAAGCCAACAGGTGGCCAGTTATGTTTGGGTAATTCTGTTCACCCACTTCATTAGGATCATTCATTAGGCTCACAACTAAAAACATTAGCATCTCTCAATCCCACTTCTGCTCCAGCCCCTTCCAGTTTCTATAAATGCTGCCATGGTGCTTGGGGAGCTGGACACGTTCTCCATGGGTCAACTGCGTCTAGGTCAGGAGGAATCAAGCAATGGAAGGTGATTGTGAATGGCATGCGGATGGCTGTAATTCAATGCCCATTTACATTAATAAATTGCAGAAACATGTGTGTAAATATGCACCCATGCAATGCACAATAATGCATAAAAGTTTGAATGGGAACAGAATGGCAAATATCCCCAAATATATTACCCTACACAACGATCTGGTAATTTTGAATGCCACCCCATAGCACATATTGAACAAGCTTACATTTTAGGGCAGATCTTTTTGCTGGAGTGCACCACATCACGTATGTTGTTTTGCATGCCCACTGGTCACATTTGCAAACATACTGATACAAGATCTTGCTGATGTGTATATATATTCCATTATCATTGAAGGGCGACTTCACCATAAGGCTTGAATTCCAGAACATCTTAAAATAATGCATTTTTCATAACAAGCAGTAGATTCACATTGAACTTCCCAAGCAAATATGTTCAAATGCATAATAGAACTAAATCCCTTTGAAATACAGATGGTGCTTACATATGTGTGATCAGATTATTTCTGTATGCAAAGGATAGCCGGTCTCTTGGTGCTAGATATATTTGAACATAAGGAGCTTTAGTGGATATGGAACTTAAAAAGACTGAACTGGCTTCACTAGAGGGTGGCAGAGCCACACAGAAAGTGCCATGCAAGCATGCAACAAAAGGTTCTCCGCAATAAAGTCAAATGCAGATTTAAAAGTCTGCATGAAATTTATAGGGAACCCCATATGAAAAAAAAAAAAATTTAATGGTATCACATACAACCATATGGCATCACCAAATATGATATGCAATTTGTTTGTTTTAAATGATGCCGTCAAACTCTCTCCTTTATGTAGATATGATATATGAGACATCAATACGATGCATATTGTAGCTGTTTGCCTTGAAAGGAAATTTACTTATAGTTTCTGTATATTTACTGTATAAAATAATTTTTTGTTACCTACCAAGGTCACTGTGCACAATATTCAATATTGAATAAATAAATTGTTCAAAATTGCAAATTCTTAAAAACAACAGTTTTAGGCCCCTACTTTTCTATAGTTTTTATTTATCCCATCCCATACAACCATTACACTTCCACAGTGATAAATGATACAGCCATTTATTGATCTACAAATCTATGGAAAATGCATCTGAGCTTGTCATTTCCAATTAAAGTAAGATTGTTGTAGAGAAGAGGAGCTTCCATTGCCACCATTGTTTACTAGGTTTTTTGTACTTTTAGGTTTCAAAAGTCAAATGTGTAAAGGATTAAAAGAACACATCTGGTTTGTGAAAAATAAAATGTAATTGTAAGTCCCTGGTCCAGTTTCAGGACTTCACCTACAGCAAACCCCCACTTAGCCTCGGGAGGTTAGTTGAGCTGTCCAAGTACATGGTTGCCCTTGGTACACAAGGGATGGCACCTGGGCAAGGACTGACGAAGAACTAGGAGCCCACAGATAATGCAGTACAAAGGATTACAACAGAGGCAAATCAAGTACAGGTAATTAGTCTGCCACCAGGTTTCCAAGAGAAAAGACAAGCAAAGTCAGAGAACTTCTAATCCCCTTCAGCTGCACACTCAGGTCAGGGGATGGCGGGGAACCTTTTACAGCTAAATGGAAACCGGGGATGCCACAGAGGGAGAACAGACAGCTATTTGCTTGATTTTCACTGCTGTTGTAAGCGTTGCCGTCAAAAGATATAAATAGGGCAGGCTGAACTGCGGTGGCTTATTGCATGGGATCACTGGCCAGATAAGCGTCTCCTAACAGTGATGTCTTGATTGATTTTGATTTTGGAAGAAAAAAGTTCACAAAGCCATACTTATCCGCTCCACATACCTAAAGACTAAATCCTTTTAATCCTGGAGTACCTCTGAGCCCAACCTGTTTAATGGGGGCATCAATATAGCACCTAAGCCCACAGAACACCTGAACTCTAGAGCTATCAGGACTAAGCAACACCCACCCATCGGTGTGTAAGTGCCACTTAGTACTGAAAGAATATCCATTCCTACCAGATGAAGAAGGGTGACGTCCTTTGAGATGAGAAAAACAAATACAAGACTGCAGAAAATATGTATTTGTGGCTTATTTTATTAATTTTTAATACCCATGGTGTGGCTACATACCATACATATTTCTAGATGGATTTCCAATGTTATGTGCATGTAAAGCCCTAGAGTATGGAATGGTGAGAACCACTTTAGAGTTTTTGCTGTTGTCAGTGTCTCCATCTTGAAAAATTCCTATTTTGGGCCCAAGGACCATTTTTTAGAGGAACAAAAATGGTTTACTTGTTACAAAACAGGTAGGTGAGAGAAAACAGAACTATAGTTTCACTTTTAGGAATCCATTATCAGTGCAGAAAGAGACAGGTGATGTCCCTTCTCCAATTATGCCTTCTCTCACCTGATTGATACGGGTGTCTGGCAAAAAAGCTGAGCTGTCAATCCGCAGCGTTAGGTTTGGTTGATAGGATACACGCCATAACAGGTTTCTTCATACATGCCGGGAATGAATCAACTTCTGCGCAGTTACGCCATTCTGGCCAGGCCAATCCAGGTGGTCAAAGATTGTAAGAAGGATGTGAAGAAAGAAGAAGATAGGTGTGCCCTGAGAAGGAATGGAGACTGGTGAGCAACGTGGTGGGTTTAGTTTCCTTTTCATTTAGCAAATGGGAAAACCTGAAATGACCATATTATCAAAAAAGGTCTTATTTTACTTTTTTGCTGTGTTTTGAGTAATAAGGTAATTTAGCTACTGTCAATTGTCTTACAACGAACACTTTCACACTTGTGTTTTGGCACTAAGCACTAAAATGTGCCATAATACGTTGCTATGAACCAGCTCCATGTGCTTGGCATTATGGTACCTTTATTGAGAATCACACCCTAATGCATTGTAGAGCCCAATGTCCATTGCACTGAAGCCCACTGCAAAGCGTATACCATGTGTTGGGGTGTGCTTTGTTGTTAGAAGGCCCATGCACATTGTATCACTTTTGAATATGGTCAGATCTTGTTAGAGAAGGTAATGTAAATTCAAAATGTCAATATAAAGAAACTTCAACTTTCTTTAAAATGATAATTGGTAACCCTGCCATCAAGGTCCTTATTTTATTTACATTACAAAGACCTGGTCCACGGTTGCCACCATTAGGGCAGAACCCCACCTTTTGAAATGCTATGTAGCCAATACTGAAAAAAGACAAGAGATGAGCAGTGCTAAGATGCAACAAAGAATGAAAGAAAGTTATAAACAAATTGTATATAAAAAAGAGAATTGTCTAGGATACACCATGCTTTATTCTTTCACTACGTCTCCTTTAATATGGATGGACAGAGCATTATTCAGATTACCAGCATGACCTGTGTAAACAGTGTATTATTTGTGCGGCTCCGGTCGCTGGGTTCCAGCACAGGTCCTGTACACGGCGTCTCTTCGAGAGATGACAAAGCGTTTGAGCTGAGCTAGGTTGCTGGCTCCAATCATGCAGAAAGTTCTCTGGATAGAAGCTCCAACAACAATAATGAAAAAGAGAGAAAATCCCTCTTTTCTGGGAATGTTGGTGATAGATTTGGAGTAGTCAGCATGGACATGGCTACTCCCTCTGAAAGGATGCTTTTAGACTGATGAGCTGCATGAAGCTGATTTCCTTCCAAACAGTCAAAGACAAATAATGCAAACAAAGTTTGGAAGGACACAGCAAGTGTAGCTGAGGACAGACATCAGCATCCAACCGCAACAGTTTATCTATTAGAAACCATAAGATAAATACGAAATCAATTTTCAAGTGGACCCAACATCACAAATATTCTTTATGTTAGGTGTGGCATGCGAAGTAATGTGTCAGTAATTAACAAAAGCTACAAAATATGTTATCAACCTAATAACTCAAGGCATTCTCTACTGACACATCAGGATTCTTTGCTTTAATTCCAATGTGGCATAATTAATGTGTCAGTGGTACACTTTCAGGTCTTTATTACCTCTCACAGAGACCACAGTACTTTTCTGATGGAGTCCTTATACATAGGCTTGGTGTTTGGCTTTGGGTCTGCATCAGTTGGCAAAAGGATTGGCATGTAAAGCAATAACAAGTATGTTGTGCCTGTCATCATCCACCAGTTGGGTTGGCTCAGGCATAGGCTATACCATTCGTTGAGGTTATTCAGCCTCTACTCACCATCTAACCCAGTCATGGGCAAACTACATCCCACTGTTCATAAACACTTCCTTGGGATTTTTAATCTGGCCTGTCAAATATTGGTACAAAAGTGTCCACTGGCTAAAAAAGGTTACCAACATCACTGTTCCCACTGAAATTGAAGGTGGGTTTTCTTTTACTTTTAGGTAAATACCTTTACAGGTAATTTATAACAGTCAATCCAAACAATCTTTATCCACCATCTAAAACTGGTCATAAAACTCATGGTGGCACCCGAGCCAAAATGTTTGCCCACCCCTGTTCCAACCAGTCATACTTGTCAATGTCTGGGTTGATTTGGCTATTGAAACAAACCAAAACATTAGAATGAATTCAGGTGAACTGTTGGCAAACCAAACAAAGGTAAATTGGATCAACATTACTTGTCTGCTTTTCTCATTATCCAAGATGACCATCTATTTCTTGGCCTGAGATAACACATGGCCGTGATTTCCCAACAGCAAGCAATCAAAACAAGAAACCATTTTATGGTCAGGTTATAATAAATAAATGTAAAAAAAACCTTCAACACCATTTTAAGGCTCTGATGTTTTATTACCCGCACTGATTTGCCTGCATTGGCTGCTGCCTAACAGATCCCGCATGCTGACCTTAACACTGAGATTCCACTCTTGAATCCTGAGAGGACCCTGCAATTTAAAAACTATTGGGAACTGTCCAAGATATTCATAAAAGGTCCCTAAGCTTAGCCTAAGCTGTCTAATTACCTTATCAAAGTCATTTTATATTTGTTTTAAGGACTTGAAGGCTTACTCTTCAAAAAGATAATTTCCAAGTGGACAACCCGTTGGAGCCAGGGGTGGGTTGTTGATAGCAAACCTCATATGATTACCATCTTCTGTAACAGCGTTACAAACGTGCAGCCATAGAGATCACATGATTGAGAATTGTTTCCTGAAAGCCAAAAGTATAGACCTATGCACTGCTAGATGTAAAATGTGCAACATGGGCTAACATTCTCTTGGCATGGGAACCAATTCCTAGCAAAATGATTCTATATATTGATGATGCACAAGATCTAGTGGTAATAAAGTGGTGAATAATTACGTGAATGTAGTAAACATCAAAACAAAGAGATAGCGGATCAGAGTAGGGAGAACTTTTGTCCCCAATTCACGGAAATCCAACTTTTGAATGGTAACACATTTGAAATATTTTTTTTTTTCTTACCAGATCACAACATGTGTGTGTAAAATGACATACAACTTAATACAACTTAGATATTTCCAACATTTCAACAAATGCAAATGATTGATAGCGGGTTTCTTAAAAGCTCATAATTTGCTTAGCTCTTGAAACAGCAGACATATATATTTGCTAATGAATATTAATTGATTAATTCTGAGATGCTGGGATGAAATGAGGCAAAGAAATTAATTAGCCAGACCCAAATGATATAAGTTATAAGGAGACCACAGAGTGATTTTCATTAACTGCTTCCATACATAAAAGGCGGCTACACCATGGGGTGCACGCTGGAAATAATTGTCTCATAGTAGATGTAGTAGTGGATGGTCAATGCTGCCCCCTGAATTCTCAATTTTACTGTTAATGTATTCTTCCTCCTTCATCCTTCCTCCGGCTTCCTTAGATGCATCTATTTTTTCTTAAATAAAACATTTTCCCAGCTGTCTTTGTTAAGTCGTGTGACATATAGGGCCCATTCCTTTTTTATTCTTGTATCTCACATGGTGCATCCAACACAGAACACATGGATTGATGATGCTGGTCCATTAAATCTACCATTGTGTTTTTTTTTGTAAAGATAGACTTATGTTTAGCCAAAGGCATGTTCAAATGATCAGTGGACTGATTTATTAATGCTCTCCAAGCCTGGAGAAGACAGATCTGTGTTTCTCAACCTATTGTAACCTGCGGCACCCATTAAAATAACTTACAGTCTTTAGAGAACCCCTGCTCTGATCACTATATCCACAACTTACAGTACGTTAACTAAGGAATCAGTGGAAATAATTCCTCTTACATTGTTGGTCAAAAAGATCAATGATATTTTTCAAATTGACCTGAGAGACACTAATTGCTAATTTCTTAAGGCACCCCCAATAACCTCTGGAGGAACGCTAGTTAATAAACCTTGACATATACCATCATGATGGAACCTGGGTGATTCATCAAACCTTGAATGGATTTCCTACAAAATTGCTGTTAGTTGACAAATGTTTTCAATCCTGGACCAGGTTTGTGGGATCGCCAAGGTTCTCTCATGATAATCTATCATCTCCAGGCTTAGAGAGCTTTAACAAATTAGGGCCACTATCCTAAATACTATTTGAAAGGAATCCAACAGTCCCATAGCTTCTCCAGTTCTGGCTAATACCCTCCTAGTATTGTACTTTATAAAAGCTGAATGCTTAGGGTAATGCAACACAGACAATTTCAGGCTTAAGGGCTTGTTTAGTTAAGGAATGATGAATCATGAGATAAGATTACCATTTTTAAAGATCTTCTTTGGAATGTTGACAGGCCCTCGGTGACCAATACAATGCTGGACTGCTGGTCCTGCGTTATGCCGGGTGACGTCAGATATGTGACCAGCCAAGCAGCAAAGCTTTGTGAAAGCACTTGGATAAAGAGAAGGAAACATGTGGGTACAGGGGTTAAGATAAGTGTATCTCTCAATATATCATCTCCTTGGCAAAACGAACAGTTAATCCTTGCAGTGTGCTGAGGTTTGTCACTGCAAGGATGAATGATTATTTTGCTTTGGAATTCAGATGTAAGTATTATATTGTACATTTAGAAACAATGAACTGACGTTTCCACTAGGAAGTGTCTTAGCAATGCTCTAATATATATTGCATGTTACCAACATCTTCAGGAATATCAACCTTTAAGAAGTTTAGACTAAGTTATTTTGACCTAAACCAATTTCAAAGTATACTCTACTAAAATCTGCCACTAACTCATTACTTCCTATCTGTCTGACGGCTCCTTTCAAGTTTTTTTTTTTAGGTAATTCTTCCTTTCCCACTCTCCTCCCTGTTGGTATGCCCCAAGGGTAAGTCCTTGGACCGGTTCCCCTTTCTCTGTACACCTCCTCCCTCGGTAGTGTCATATTCTCCTGTGGTTTAGCATACCATTCATATGCTGATGACACTCAAATCTATCTGTTCTCCCCTGACTTGTCTCCCTCAGTCTTGGACAAGGTTTCATCGCATCATGGAAGTCTGACTGATTTCTGAAACTCAACCTGGATAAAACAGAATTCATCATCTTCTCCCCTTCACATTCCATATCTCTCCCTGACATATTCCTAACTGGTATAACAAGGTTATTCGTCCCTTCCCTCTGACACGTTGTCTTGGTATCACCTTTGACTCTTTGCCCTCTCATTTACCCCCCATATTCAGAACATTTCCAGGTCCTGTCACTTTCACCCACGCAACATCTCCAAAATCCGCCCCTACCTGTCCCCTGAGACCACCAAACCCCTTGTACATGCTTTTATCATCTCTTGTCTGGACTACTGTAACATCCTCCTCTCTAGTATTCCACTAACCCGACTCTCTCCTCTACAATCTATCATTAATGCTGCAGCCAGACTCATCCATCCTTCCCTCTGCTCCTCTTCCACTGCATCTCTTTGTAGTTCTCTCCATTGGCTTCCATTTCACTTTAGAATCAGATTCAACTCGTTCTTTGCCTTCAAATCCCTCCACAGTTCTTGTCCTACCTACATTTCTGACCTAATAGAAAAATACCCTCCAGCCGCTATCTCCGCTCCTCCAATGACCTATTAATGACTTCCTCACTCATAAACTCATCACACACACGGCTCCAAGACTTCTCTAGAGCTGCCCCGACTCTGTGGAATGGTCTTTCTCATTCTATTAGGCTCCTAAACCCACTTTCTGTATATTTAAAAATGCTCTTAAAACCCATTTTAGCCTTTCATACTCACCTACCAATCTATATCTGTTGCCTAAACCCTCACTACTTACCCGCCATTCTATATCCCCTCCCTATTTTGTGCTACTTCTTCTTTCTCTTAGATTGTAAGCTCTTTTGAGCAGGGTTCTCTCCTCCTTCAGTGCTATTGTTTATATCTCTTCATCACTTGCAAACCTTATTTAAGCACAGCACTTTGTTGGCGCTATACAGTATAAATACTGTTTATTATTAATATTAATAATCATCATCATCCTACCAAATTGGTTGTATTCATTATGGTGAAAAAAGGCGCACTTTGCCTATCTCTAGTCATTAGCCAAATGTTTAATATATAACATACCTTAATTTATATTACTTAAAAACAAACTAAACCCTTTCCGGCCAGAATCTGTGCCCCAGCATGGTAACACATGTTAATTATTGTTCTCCCCTATCAGTCCAAACTGTCAATAACAGTTGGATTCCCCATTTGCTCAGGGATCACATAGCCTCATCTAATTATTGATGATGATGATGATGATGATAATAATGAAACAGATGGATACCGTTGAACTACTAAATATATATATAGATCCCGAAACCTCCTGGTAGATAACCACACTTGAGCCTTTAACTGAACTCAGAGAACACATCCCCCATCTCCCATATATAAGATCTGCCTGCCAGCCCAGTTAACTCCAACACACTAGTTGCTGTCTGGCTGAGGCTTTCTATTTGGTAGGTTCTGGGGTGGAATGAAAAAGAGCAACACAACCTTCACTTTCCTTCCAGAGCCTAGGACCCTGGAGCACTCATTACCAAACATGCAACCCTTGGTTGCCATACTAGCCCTGGGCTTCTTTTCCAGTAGCCTGCCACCTCCCCAAAAGAACAAGAAGCCAAATATGGGCTTATATTGACCCATTTATTGACCCATATATATATACAGTATGTAGCACATATAACACAACCTTTTATGTATTTAAATATATGCAAAACTATTATGTAACAATTTTAAGTTAACAAACACATGTTGATCGTGGATAGTTTGGTCTGGACATCTAGGCATCAATGACTTCTGGTTATGAAAATTTTAAACTGAACAGGTCCAATTGTTATATAGCACATCATTAGTGACTGGTTCCATATACAGAAACATATTCAAGTACAAGCCAAAAATCAAACTTTATGCAAATAGGAATCTCAGAAAGTATGCCAACAGCTTAGCCAACATGCTGTCTCTCGGAATGGGTTTCCAATGCATAATTACCATTTAGTAGACATACACTTCTCTTTGGCTGTTTCTGACTCTTCATGCTTATATGCTTTTTCAATTTTCACCTGGGCATTCGAAGCTAGCTCCACAGGATCATTGTAAGACCATTTTCATATATATAGATTCATGCATTACTAATTTTCCTATGAATTAATCTTCCTATGCGAGCAGATATAGTTAAAGATCTTTTATATTTAATACATACATTTCATATGAAAATGTAAGAACCTAAAAAAGAAATGGGAATAGATATCTTACAGGAAGTTTTATATATATCCAGCTCATTTAGGTTACATAAAGCATGCTAGTCGATAAAAAAAAAAAAGTTTAGTCTGTACCGTTTTGTACAGTAAGGCAAATTTAACCTTCCCTAGGCAATGCCCCTCCCCCATCCTCATCAATGTACTAATAAAATGTTTAATAAAGCCTTACCATCTTTATGGCATATCATCAATGGCATATCAGATCCAGCAACATCCGCAAGGTCTAAGTACCACACACATACATACCACCAGGTCTTCACCAGAGCAACCATCAAAGAATGATTGACTTTACTGGAGGATCTACCAGATTGTGGCCCATGGCTCCACTTGTAAAGATGGTAGCTAAATTGGAATTAGAACCAAAGAGTTGAACAAGCCAAAAGTCTGAATTGGGCAGCAAACAAACATAGACAAATGTAAGCTGAACCTGGTAACTGTAAAAGTAGGAATGCAGAAGAGTTGGAGTTAACAGGGGTTGGGACCTTGGGCTACGAAATAAGCCCTTTGTTCAGCCAACAGATGCAAAACTTGTGTATCAATGGAAAGGTTAAATCAAGCTCTCAGCTTTTTGGAATAAAGAGAGCTTCAGTAACAAAGTAAAAGTGGTTACATAGTGTTACACCCCTCCCTTAGCTCTCCTGTTTAGCAGCCTGTAGCATCCCCGGCCTCCCTTGGAGGCTCAGTCCATATTAGCATCCCCTGCTCACTGCGCACAGCTGAAGGGGATTAAAAATGTCCTGCTGCCATTGAGCAGATTATTCTCTGGTTTTGATTCTCTCCTAATTTTGACTGCTAGTCCTGCCTCTCTAGGTTTTAGGTTCAGGTTGCTGGATCTTTAGAGTGTTATCTGTGTTATTCTGAATAGCTTTCTCTCAAATCTAATCTTCAGATTTTTGACCTTGGCTTAACCCATTGACATTGACTTTGCATGTAATTACCACTTGCCTTGACCTCAGCCTCTTCTACAAATCCGCCTTGACTCGCCATGTTCCTATCTGTTTTGCATTCTTACCCTGAAGCCTGATCCTTGTCGCCTCTAAAGGAAAGAGCCTAGGGGCCACAATCTGGTTACCTCATTCCAGCAAAATAGTCTGGTGTCCACGAGGGTCACCAGCCTATCATTCATTGGGGGGCTCTGGGGAAGACTAGGAGTCACTTAGAACCTGTGCCTCAGGTAATTCCATGTAATTTGCTTGGGTTCACCTGTAACACTCTTGCTGATAAAGCAACACAAAGTTGCAGATCAATTATGCTCATCTTTAAAAAAATAGTGCAGGAACCTTGCAATATAATTATTGTTTTAGCCTGATATCAATACTGTGGACCTTTTATAAATGTTTTTTAAATGTTTCTCCTCTTTCATCTATACTGCTGCGAACATAAAGACTGTATGGGAAACACACATATGTCATATATCCCAGAAGACTTCAGGCCAAGCACTTGCATTGGCAGAGGGGGCTTTCTTTCTTTTTTTTTTATATTTTAGCAATGCACGTTTCTCATGTCTGTGCAGTGCAAGATCGGGTGATGTAAATAGAAGAGAGAAAAAGATGGTGGCTCCCACATTCATAGATCCTAGTACAATCCTAGTCCAGTAAGTCCTGCACCAACCTATCTTCCTTCTTCTACCTGGCGCGGGACCTAATGGACTGGGATTGTGGAGGGATTGACGTCTTTGCACCTATAAATGTCAAATAGGTGTTTTTTTTTCTGAATATCTCCTTTTACCCTCCCTGACGGTAACCTCGAGTATAAAAAAAACCTACTGAAGCGGTAACACCGAGCCACACTCCGGGTAGCTAAAAACATAAAAAATAATGACTTACCTGGTCATATATATATATATATATATATATATATATATATATATATTATATATGCTACTGTACAGTTATATTACAGGTTTCAGTATTTTTTATGCACCTTTGCTTTAACAGATTGTTGTGTTTTGTTTATTTAAATTTTATAAATTATTTTGAATAAATATTGGACATATAGTTATGCCTAGGAATTATAGGCCTACAATGTAAAATAAATTTGTACTGCTTTTATACATATAAACCCGGACAGAAATGAACCGCCCAGGAGGTTAAAGAGAAGATGAAATGATATGATCAATTATCAAAAGCTTTACGATGATAACTGCGTAATATCTGGAATTCTGGCTTAAGCTATAAGTGTACAAAAAATAAACAAAAAAATGCAAAATGGATAAAAAAAGGCAAACTTAGCAGAACCACCAAAAAGAAAAGTTTGAAAGGCTGTTAAATTGATATACCGCAGACATAACAAGACTTGCTTTTATTGAGGATTTTGCTTTTTTCAGGACAGAGATGTACTGTTCTCTGTGGGTTTTCAGTTCATTTCATGGCCATGTTTAGACCCACAGAGAAGAGGGGGGGAAATGATGTGTAGAATCCGTAGAGAGAAAGAAGGTTCTAAAAGCTTTGTATACCTTGTTAGAGCAAAGAAAGATTCTCCTGCGGATCCATTAAACAAGGCCAGCATGGTGCGGAGCTGTGTGAGTTAAACTGACATGAAAACAGAATCAGTCGGGCTCCTTAGTCTGCTATTACCTGGTGATGATAATGGCACACTGAATGTAATCACAGGAGAGGTAATGTAGGCTCTTGCTATGTTTCTGTTCCTAATGTGATCTAGGAGAAAAAGAAACACATTAGATCGCAAGACTCGTCTTGGCGCATTCCTGTCCTTTCACTGCGTTTGTCACCTTTGTGATTGCAGGGTAATTAGGCTTAGAACAAGGAATTCAGTCCGGGACTGACTTGATAGGATTATCAAGGTGGAAAAAGATTTGAAGTATAGACATTTAATATTTTGCATTTAAATTTGCAAGAAGGACAGGCCAAGCTGATATTGCATATATTTATCACCTGCAGAGTTTCTGCATTAACCAGTTAGTGACCATTTCTTGCTGTGCATTATTCTCTTATTATTGGGCGCAATAGAATGACCGCTGCCCCCTTAGTCACCGACCCCAGTTTTAAAAAAAGGCTAACTCCTCAGTGACCAGTCTGGAGTTTATGTGATTCGCTACAAAAGAATTTAAATCAACCCCTTTAGTGATGCATATTCAGAGTTGTGCATTAACCCTTCAGTATCCTGATACCATTAGGCAAACATTACCCCTCAATTTCCAGTTCCCAGCTCAGATCTTTTACCCCTCAGTGTTCTGTCTCCAGCATAAGTGACAACCCTTTAATACCAAATCTTTAGATCATATATGCAATCTGTTCTCAGGCTTATACGTTAACCCCTTGTTACTCATTTCCCAGCTCATGCAAATCTTTGCACTCAGTACTAAATGTAAAGCCTTTAAAGATGAACTATAAGCATTCTTTCATTTTGCATGTTTATAGATAGTTCTCACCTATGTTGAAAGGGATTTGTCCCATTTCTCTGCTCAAGCAATGGAAGCTGCTACAGTTATCCTGAGCCCATTTCACTTCCTGCCTGATGCACTACAAGGATGATCCAGACCATTCCTCTTCTTCTGTGGCCTTTCCTTTTAATGCTATTTGCTTTCAGCCCTGTCAGTCATTTAGTCTCAGATTCATTTGTTGGCATTTCCTAGGGTGGTCTGTATGCAAATACAATTTGTAAAGGATTTGCTATGTGCTGATACAGTGTGTGAGAAGCAGTGCTTTAAGCTGATAATTCATCATTGCTGAGGATTACTATTCTGCTGTCATCATGTTCACTTCACTCAGACTTCTGCTAAATTTACACTCAGTGGAGTCACAAAGCAGTGACTATATGAGCAAAGACATAATACAACACTGCTTAAGTTTTTGATGTATTGTGCTGTCATCAGTGGCGGAGGAGAACTGATAACAAACATTAGTAAATACCTGTTTTGGAGATGAGCTCAGCATCGGTAAAGGAAGGTATAGGGGAAGTTTTAGGTTTGCCCAGAATTCAATAGTAACACAGGAGAGAAGCTGCTGTTGATTTTTATTCAGAACGTTATGCCAAGTACCAATCTCATTCGCTGAAATGAAACCTTTCCCTGGCAACAAAGCCATGCCTTATCCCCATACATCCACAGCAACACGTACACTATTCCGGGTCCATGGCACATTCCTGCCAATGCTCTTGTACAATGCTGCTCCTTTAGAACCTTTCTTGTGTCCTCCTTCCACCTTCACAGTCTGTGGATCACTTCAGTGAAAGTGGCAGACCTCAGTATTACTGATTCACCCGCCATAGCATATTCTCTGTCCCAGAAACACTTCATCTTTAGCTGATTGGACACTAGTTTTGACTTCCTTTAAAAAAAAAAAAAAAACCCATATGAAGAGTTTGGCTCTTAAGCTGCTACTTTATAATAAGTGGGCTTTGTAAATGGGTGCTATATGGGAGATATATGAAATGTATCATAATGGCTAATATGATATGCAGTGCTTTAATTTTCATTAATATTTATGATAATGATGTTAAGATCAATAACCGCAGTTTGTGAATTAAATGGTACATGATTAATGGCTATCGTACCCTTTCAACACATATACCCTTTCCTCTATTATTCCTTTCCAGGACATACTGCCTGCTGTCATTGGCTCTGGAATTCTCTCCTGCACATAGTTCCTTTTGCCTTCCCTCTGCCCTCTCCTGCACAAACATCCCCCTGTAATCTCCTCCTGAACATATAACCTATTGCAATGTCCTTTGCACTCCTCTGCTGCACACAACCCACTGTCATACCTTATGGATTCCCCTCCTGAACATATTACCTATTGCAATGTCCTTTGCACTCCTCTGCTGCACACAACCCACCGTCATACCTTATGGATTCCCCTCATGAACATATTACCTATTGCAATGTCCTCCACACTTCTTTTCTGCACATACAACCCATTGTCATTCCATTTCCATTATTATCCAGCCCTTGTTGGCACCAAGACACTCTGTTGTTTTCTGCATCCCCAACCGTCTTCCATTCATGAAAAGAAACATTCTTGCTAATATATCTGTCAAATACCAGTCTTCTAATTGGGCCCATGATCTCAATTCAGTGAAAAAATAAATTTAAAGTTTAGTTATGGACCTACCCCCCTTGCTGTACCCATTATCGTCTCCATCACCTTCACCATGCATTGCCCTCAAACTCAAACCATCAAATCCCTCAATACCAAGAAACTGCTAACAATTCCAACTCCAACAACAGGGAGGAATGAGGGGAAGTTTCTCTCCTGCTGTCCAGACTTTGTCCCTCACGCTTACTTTCTTATAAAACTTATCTCCCTCCCACTATTTACTTTTTCATACTATCCCTACCTTGACTTCTTGAATTCCTCATCTCACATTTTAACCAACCCTACCTAACTCATCTTTCCCACCCACTCATGTCAGCCCTCTGCGTAGCTTCCTCCTATTGGTATTATTATTACACAGTATTTATACAGCGCCATCATATTACACAGCACTGTACAAAGTCCATAGTCATGTCACTAACTGTCCCTCAAAGGAGCTCACAATCTAATGTCCCTACTATGGTCATATGTCAATAATGAGGTCCAAGGTCAATATTTTTTTAGAGGGAAGCCAATTAACCTAACTGGTTGGTTTTTGGGAGGAAACCAGAGTACCCGGCGAAAACCCAGGCAGACATGGGGAGAACCTGCAAACTCCATACAGATAGTGTCCTGGCCGAGATTCCAACCTGGGACCCAGCGCTGCAAAGGCAAGAGTGCTAACCACTGAGCCACCATGCTGCCCTATTACAGACTACTGGCCTTTCTGTCCAATGCACATAATGGCACATAGAAGCATATGTTACTTGCCATTGCATTGTTTTCAATGGCTCTGGTTTCCATAAATGTTAGGTTTTGTGGTGGGTCATCAAAAAACAGTAATTTGTTAGTAAATAAACAATAGAATCCAATAGGACTGCATGAAAATGCTTGGCACGTGTTCTCATGAATATCAGCTCCATATTTGCTCATGGTATAGCTGCATTAAAAAAAATGTCAGTCTGTTCTGACAACAATCTAGATGTGTATTGCATCACAATAAGATACTGCATTAACGCAACACTTGGCAATGCACAGTACATGCATTCATGTGTTGAGTTGCCATGCATTGGTAATGACTCCATAGAAACACACTGTCATGCATTGTACCCAATTTGTGTGCCATGTGACATGTTTGGAAGCCCATTCAAATGAATGGATATTAACGTTAGCACATTGCAATGCAAATAGCGTTATACATGTACTTAGTAAAACATGCTGCTTTGCTGCAGTGGATAAACATCATCAGTTTGATGGAAATGCACATAAATGCATAAAAAATGTGCAAAGAAGCATGAAATTTGAAGGGCATCAGATATGAAAGCAGCCTCACATTTCACATGGCTGCCTTAAGTATGCCTTAGGAGGTAAAGGTGCTCTCTTTGATATTGCAAGGTCACCCAAAGAGTCGTGTGTGCATTGTTTCAATCACTACAAGTTTTTTGTTTATGGCCCATTCACACCTTTGTATTGGAATGTATTTTTATTATCATGAGTTTTGTTGTACCAGGGTTAAGAATAAACTGGACATGCCATTTCCAATGCAAGGCAATGCAATGCAAGGCAATTTGGCATATGGCTTTGACTTACAGCACCACAGAGCCAAGATTCAATATTAAACAACAAAAAAAAAAAATCATCTAAACCAGTAAAAGTTAAAATCCATCTATCCAATTCTATTGAAAACTTTTTTTGTATAGAGCAGATGAGGGTTGGACTATAGTCTGCCTTTAGCATTTTAGCACAGAAATCTGAAGGGATAGGTTAGAGAGGATGGCACCTACCCTCCTTTTCTGGGGTCTCGCTGGGTTAAGACAGTGGGGTGAAACAAGACTAAAATCTTAAAAGAAATGGAAATCTCTCTTGTAATACTGTCCCTGGAACAAGTGTCCCTATTGGACCCCAACAATGTCTGCTCACACCTCCCATACCAGTGACAGCTGTAAAATTTTAGATTTCCCACCATTTACTGTGCCAACAACACTGGCCATCAGGACAAACAGAGGGGTGAAAATACCCAAGAGGTTCCACCTTTACCCCAAAAAAGTTTTCAAGCGTTTTCGAAAGGTTTCAAGCTTTCCGCTTGAAACCATAATAATAACAGATGACCTTCATGAAAATCCTCATCCTGGCAGTCTGATAGTTTGTTCCTGCCCTTGACATTGTTATTTTTGATGGGCTGCTTAGTCTGCAGGTTAACATGGGAAGAAAAAAAAAATCAATAAAGGTATGTGAAATAAATTACTAGTTTCTGTTCTGAGCACTCTTGTTATATGTATGAGCTGCAAACTCTGACCAAGTTATTCCTCCCCCCTGACCCTTGGAGGAGCCACTACATCACATGTAAAAACCTCTGTGACCACACTGGAGTAATAGAAAGAGATTAATGACCAGGAACTTGGCAAGCAAGCCAAAGAGGTCATGCCAAGTAAGTAAGATGCAAGGTTTCATTAAAAGCGACAGCGGTGATGGGTTTGGAGTCCAGTAGAAAAAAAGAAAAGCAAACTCCTAGCCATATGTCCATATTGTGGCTTGCTTTCAGAGATCAGAGCAGCAACCAGAAATTGCTGTGCCCTATAATAAGTAAATCTCTGGGCCCCAGCTCCAGCAAACTTATGTGATCAGAGCATGGTACCTCTTGTCTGCCCCCACTAATGGTGGACCTATGTGAAATATTCTATCTTCCTCTGTCCTCTGGCTGCCTTCAGTAAAATGTTGATAAAACTACTGATAGCCCTTCTTAGGGTCCTAATGCAAGAACAAGGCACCTTGCCCTATGACCTATGGCTTTGACTTACAGCAAGACAGTACCCAGCTTCTATGGTGCAAATATTTTTTACTGAGCAAACACGCTTATTCCCATCAGCTTTTCCTATTACTTCTACGCTAACCATCCTTACCGTTTGGGTATCATTGTTTTGCGTTCCTAAAACACACTTTGCATTACAGCTTGGAAGCCTGATGCGCTGTTGCTAATTCTCCCACTAAGTTTTATTCTACTTACTTAGATATATTGGGGAATCTAATTGGAGTTCATGATTGGATGTAAATATTTGAACTTGAGGACGAGCTATAGGTTTTGTTGGGCTTAAGGACTTGGAGCATCGCCAAAAATATAGAATTTACACCTATATGACCTAATGACCTATGAGATGTTTGTTTTCTACCCTGAGGAAGTAATATTGAGAAACGCGTTGGGGTACTAAGACTTACTACAAAATAAGAACTCAGCACATCTCAATATTTCCTCAAAGTTTATACTTGAACTGCTGATCCATATGTAACAAATAGAACTGGATAGTTTTTCATTTGTAATCTATAGACCTCTCTAAAAAAAAGTTCAGGTTTTTATTAAGGTTTTTGGTTTTATAAGGTTAATACTTTACTTTTTTGTAACCACAATTTTGCACTGAAACCCGAAAACCCTTCTTTTTGCTCTAACAAAAACCTACTTTAGTTTTCCTGGTCATTTGAATTGAGTTCTCAAAAACAATAGAAGTCACCCTAACCAAAAAGAAAGGAACGCATTCTCAGAAATATAATTGAATGACAAATCAAGACTTTGCTCAACTTTTGTTTCATGCAGCCGGAATTTTGTTTAGCTGATTTAAACTTCAAGCTCAGTTTGGCTTTAAAGTAGAGAGGTAATCTTAATAATCAATTACAGGAATATTTATGCTACTTATACAGCCTGTATTTAACCTTCTCATTGAAAGTTTGACCTCTCCCGCCAACATTTCTTTTCCTAAACCTATGTAAGAGTTGTTATATATACATTCTCTGCGCAGCAATGAGGAGAGAAATCTATTTCTGCTGTGTCGTGCCTAAAATAGAATTTGGCTTATTTGAGTCCATTATTTCTAAGATTTCTGCCTGACAATGTGCATTATGTGAAAACCTGCAATCCCGTGACTGTGCAAAAGGGCAAAATGCATTACTTTAGCATTTTAATATGCAATACAGAGATTAACGCGTACACCTAAGTTTGAAATTGCTTACACTTTCATTTTCTCTTTGTAACTTAGGGATAAATAGAAATTAAAAGGGTAAAAGACCATTGTTAGGGTAAACTGTGGACAAGGTTTACCATTGGCTGGTTGTTGACTGAAGTGCTTCTACCCCTAATGACCACCAGCCAACTGGAACACAGCCTGCTGCTCACCTTAAAAAGCAACCGATATTAATCTTACCAAAGTAAACATTGGCTGCGGGAAGAATCTTTTTAGGGACATCCTATATTATAAATGGTAAATTATTAAAGCAAACTGTTTTGCTTTCCCATTTGATACAGCTGGAGCAGCACATTAAACAAACCTGGAAGATCATCGAACACCTAAAGTTCACCACAAACATAGGGCAAATGCCAACATTATCCCTACCTCCAACCTACAAAGAGATCCTTGCATTGACCAATCTACATTATTTATTCATTTATTTATTTTTAATAATAAAGAATATGAAAAAGCAAGAGCTGTAGAAATGAGAAGAAAAATATATCTTGGAAATCTTACAATGGTTGGAGGAAAATAGAACTAGAGGGCCACAGCTGTCTGACAGGTAGGTGGCTCTGGCCAGTGCACCCCCCAGCAGGGTCAGAAGAAGGACCCCACTGGGGGGGGTACACCGGCCACAGCCGCCGACCATGTCTACGCTCAAGCGATGGTAGAGTTGGAGGGTTCTGGCATTATGATGTCACTCTGGGGAAGTTTCTTCTCCTTTCAGTGACACACGTCTCCCCGCGCATGCGGAGGTTCGGAATCCATGCGTTAAGTGGTCCTGGAGCTCCAAAAGGTTGGGGACCACTGTATTATGGATCAGTTGTGGACCATATTCTTGCAATCCATCGCCAAGATGAATCCATGCACCAACACCCAGCTCTTGTTCTGCATAGCATAAGCTTGCAATATCACATCACTCACAATTTATGACCGCATGTCTCACCTGCTGTTCAGTGAAGGTCCGAGACCCCCATTCAGAACTATAGAAAGGGAGCCCTTGCCAATAGAACATCACAAGGTATCCAAAACCCTTTAATGTATATCGTCAATATTCTCTAGCATTGTTATGATTATTTTTTTTCCAGTTCTCCCGACTAAGAACATGACTAAGAAGATCTTATACAGACATGGGCCACAGCCATATGCAAACTGCTGTCAAAGTCAGGCAGGAGAGGAGGAATGTGGATTTTAGTAATTTCTCTGTAAGCAGGGACAAGCCACTGCATAGCTAACACAGAATGTAGACTTGGGCCAAAGGATCGCTCGGGGTGGCACACAGCCACCCAAACATCACTTTGCTGAATGTCAACAGCACATTCCTGACTATAATGAAAGGTCTCACGCTGCCATCCTGCCTGCTGGAGCAATCTAGCTGACTTCTCATTTTTGTTGGGCCTTTATGCTGTTTTGCCAAAATAGTCCATTGCATAGGGCAGCAGGGACAATTTGTAGCTCAATACACATTAC
>NC_092858.1:172508070-172529129 GCF_032062135.1 Pyxicephalus adspersus
CAGCTGCAGAGCGGTGCCCACCTCTTGCACATGCTCCTATTTCCATGATGTGGGATATTTTTTTGTCAACTGTTGCAAATTTGACCATAAATTCTCTAATCGGCACCGCACCATGCATTTAATGCTTATCCCCATATATTTAATGCTAAAAGACATAGATCAATAATAGAATTGAACACTAATATGAGTTTTTTAAATACTTCCACTTTACATATTGAGGAAATTCCATTATATAAGTTTATGCTGGCCACCTATTTGCCTGCCAGCCTGTAAAATAGTTTATATACATTTCAAAGTGCATCAGTGCCCAGACTATTGGTATTGATAATGTTCATAACAAGCAGCTTTACAGCAATCTCTGATAGTCAGCTCTGTAGATATATGTATTGTGAAGTAGTTCTTCCCTAGTGATCCTTAATAAACACTATAAAGTTAGTTTTATTCAGTTTCTAATATTTTAGAAATATCTGTTTCTAATACAGGACTGGTAGGCTGCTAACATTCTGGGGGGGAACAAGCTACCTTGTGAATAGAAGATGGATTTCTCCATCTTACCTATAGCCACAAAGGTGACTGAGGGTTTGCTTTACAGTGCTTTTATAGTTTCTTCAGAATATTTAAGTGCTTCTCTGTGCAAAGTTTGCCACTTGTTGAATAATAGCTGCCATGGGACATATTCTTTCAAGGTAAGTATATGCATGTATTGTGTCACTGCAATATATTTATGTATTACTTGTTAAGGAGTTGCATTGCTGTTCCTGAAAATTACACAACCTACTTTTTTCTTTATAAATATAAATCTTTTTTTCAAGTATCATCTAGACTCACCATCCATTCCTGGTAAATCCAGGTACCTGTGCTAAAGATCCTTGGCTGTTCTTGCCTGTGTTCAATATGTGTGGCAGAGATTGGATTGGATCTGATTACTAGGGGAGAAGAGGCTGAGGAAATTCCTTCTCCTGTCTGCAGCATAGTGATGGAATCATTTTAGACCCAACAGTCACTTGTCTGGGCCGCATGGCTGGTGTTGTGAAACAATGCTACCTTGTAAGATTGTATTACTTCCAGTGCTGAAATATCATCCTGCAATCCTTTTTGGTGCCTAAACCTAACCCCCTTTTTGCTGGTGCCTACAATAACCCCCTCTTTGCTAGTAACTATAGTTACTGACTATAACCTCTTTCTACCTGGAACATAACCCCAACTCTTTTGCCCAATGTCCAACACTAATCCTTCTACCTTTTGGCTATACTCAACTAGAAGCCTACCTACCCAGAACCTAATACCTAACCATCAGAGTAAAAAAACAATAATAGCCAAAACCAATGAGTAGCTCCATATATCATAATGCCTGGCTGGGGGGAAAACCCTTGAAATAACTTTCAGATCTCATACATTAGTATTGTCTCATGCATTACTGGCCAGTGGGAAGGCTGCCACCCTTACAGATCATTGGTGTCTGTAAAACTGACCTGAAAGGCACAATCTGCTTATTGCTCGAGACACCCCCAGCAACCTCTGGAGGAACCCTGGGGTACCACAGAACCCTCATTGGGAAGCACTGATCTATATTGTTGCAAATCAGAAATGCATTTTTGCAAACGTAGTAATTGTTTACCTTAATTTGGCATCAGCTTAAAGCATTCATGTATCCCAGCTATTTTATTTGTTGCTTCCAGGTGTACTGGATTTTAGACCTCAGTGTGACTTCTGATATGGTCATTGTAATACTAAGCCCTGACTTAGGTAACAGGTTGGCAGCACAAAAAGTCAATCTGGGGAAATGCCAGAAGCATAAAGCCGACTTTGCATGTAAAGACACACTAACAGGTTTGTACCAGTAATAAAGTATTCTTCTGTTCTACAAACAGACAAAAAATAAACCTAAAAAAACCTAAAAAAAGCTTCCTTTGAAGCATAAAACAAAAACCATTAGAGAACCACGCCAACAGGCTGTAGGGTGATATACTGCCAGCCGCTTGTTCCCTGCCTGAGATAAACTCACACCTCTCATAAGCAACAAAAACACACAATAAATCCCAGAGCTCATCTTTCCCGTGCTGCAACTCACAAGTTTTAGGGAAAGATTTAGTGCCCCTCTGACTTTATCTGCAGACAAAGATTCATGACATGGGAGAAATTGACCATGATAGAAAACTCCACTTGCTCGCAAATTGTCACTTTATGTAGACTGACAGCATGCAGGACAGGCCTGGGGATGGCAAACAGCACTAAGAATAGGAGCTTTGAAAGACACAAGTAATAAGGTGAAATCTATGACAAGTCAACCACGACAAACAGCAGCCGGAGAACTGCATGGTTCTCCCATAGGTTTGTTCCAAAAGGGCGGCTAAAGGTGCACAGCAAGATATCAGTGCCGGAGTAGGGTTCTTTAGCAGCCAAGGAGGCCAAAGCCACCTACTTGCTTTATTATCAGGTTGTATAATACATTGCCAGGCAAGACATAGTCACCTTCTGGATTCAATAAGGCAAACAGACTGGGGTTATTTCATTTGGTCAGGTCGGGGTTGAGCAACATTACGTGTCCAAAAAATGAGGTCAGCTGACTCCTTGAATTTCCTAAACGACCAGTTTGTCCTTCAATGGATTTTTTCTCTTCCGTTATGGCATGGGCATATTCCAAGATGACTATGCCAGGATTCATTGGGCTCAGGTTGTGAAAGAATGGTTCAGGTAGTATGGGACATCATTGTCACATATGGATTGGCCACCACAGAATCCAGGCTCGAACCCGAATGAGAAACCTTGGGATGTGCTGGAGAAGATTTTACACAGCACTCCAACTCTCCAATCATCAATACAAAATCATAGGGGGGGGGGGGATGAATGGAACTCTGGATGGAAAAAATGAATGTTGTCACAATAAGCTTATCGAAATGATACCACAAATGTGCACTATATT
This sequence comes from Pyxicephalus adspersus, assembly GCF_032062135.1. Classification (NCBI taxonomy): domain Eukaryota; kingdom Metazoa; phylum Chordata; class Amphibia; order Anura; family Pyxicephalidae; genus Pyxicephalus; species Pyxicephalus adspersus. The sequence continues at coordinate 172,510,994 of NC_092858.1, forward strand.
CAAAGCTAATGGTGGGCAGTCTAATAAAACAATAAAGAGTGTGACTTTTTTGGCCATGTAGTGAATATTGACACTGACAAAACTTTCAACATGCTACTGTGCCACATCAACACTTTTCGAATGGTCTGAAGCTTTCTCAACCAGAGTTCCATGAAACCCTAGGGTTACTATAGAGGTTATTAGGGATTCCTTGATCAATGAGCAATTTGTACCCCTCGGATCAGTTTAAGTGTTTATGTTTTTGGCTATCTGTAATGGTGACATTCTTACCAATGGCCAGCAATACAAGAGCCATTCTTTCTACAGATCTCCACACATAATATATTGTGATGTTATAAAGGTTAAGAAACACTGATCTATAGGAGCTTAGTGACCATTACCTAATAATTGTTTGCATGAGACTTTTTACTTGCTCATTGGTGGCCCACATTATGAACAGATTAATAAACAGTAAAATATCTTCATTATAAGCCATTATTTACCTCTGTAGCTAAAGGCACTGTGAAGCAATTAATCTTTAACAATCCCAGCCAAGCAGAGTTGGTCCTTTCTACCAGCTTATTTAATTTTTGAGGTTGAATTTTAATGTTATGTATTTTCTTTTCTGTTCTAAAGGGGTCTTTCCAGAACAATTATCTCATAAAGAAATAAATATCACACAGATAAATTCCCTTTATGTCCACCCATCTACAGATTTCTAGCAGCCTATTGAACCTGATATCTACTTTAGATTGATGTCAGCCTACCACAGAAAATAATGGAAGAGGAATTGCAATATCAATGTCTCTGTTACGTGAAGATGAAGTTCTCCACAATGCCAATAGCTACAGAGATACAACATGGCGTGTTTAGGAATTTTTACTACTTGTTAAGATTCTTTGTTTTCCTGACATTAACCTATGTTTGAAGTTAATATCTTTATCCAGCTTTATTGATCTGGCCCAAAAAAATAGGCTAAAGGGTATGTGTATTCCTGGTCTAATAAATATGTGGGTGGTAATAGAATAATGACCTACCTCCAGATTTTGTGAGATGAGACAGAGGGACACCCTTTGGCACAAAGAGTAGAGCCAAAGGACACTTTTGTATAAACCTGCAGGCATTTAAAGTGGAAGGTTATGAAACACCCAGCTTTTAGTCAGGATTTAGCATCATCTGATTTCCACAGTTTTGGACCACTCAAAGAAACTTTAAGGGGAAGAAAATTTTCATGTGATGATGATGTGAAAGCAGTGGTGCATCAGCGGCTACGCTCTCAACTCCAATGCTGGTAGCAATAAAAAGTGGGTACTATGCTGTGAACAGTGGATTGCATAGGAAGGTGACCATGTAGAAAAGTGATGTCATTAGTTCCTAAAATTGTCAAATAGAGTTAAAAAATGCGGGGGAACTTTTTGAACCCTCCTAATTATGTGATGGAAAAAAAATAATGTGAAAAGTATTTGTAGTGTAACACTTTTGGTAGAGAAATGTTGCAACTATTATAAAGGTCTGCACTTCAGTCCAAAAGAAGGGACAACTTCGGAGGAAAGTGCAATATTCTTTTAGAATAAAGAAGGATATTCTTTTTCCAAAAGGAGGGATCGTCACTCCTAATCTTGGAAATTGGAAGCTATGCAATTCACCAATTAATTAATTAATTAATTACCAATATGTTGTGCTCATTGATGAATTCATCAATAGATAAATTAATGAATAGGAACAATTGAACCTGCATGGAGGGGTTTTGGTATTTTTTACTTTAGGTCAAATGTCTTTCAGTAAAATTAAGGAGTTAGTTTTGTTGTCAGGGTGCTTTTTTGGATCCGTATTCCCTGCTCAGAAACCAATCCTTGACAAAATCAACATATAGAAGCAAGACACAGCAGAACATGCTCCTAATCTTTTTGCCCTGGGGAGCGAGGCAATTCTACAGGGACACTCTGTAAACATTTGACATTTCCAAAAGTACAAAAATGTCATTTACCACTTTCTTTCTATTCGATAAAATATTAGCCAACATTGTGGCAAACATTCTGCTCGTGTAACACAAATATTTTATTTTAAATGTTTTGCCAAATACTGTTTGTATTCAAGGTAAAACGCCGGTCTCTATAAAACACACCCCAGGCAATAGTTAAACCTTAGTTCACCATGTACCGCACAATGACAAAAAATTGGTCTTGTGTAAAGATGAAAGATCAACAATACAAAAAATAGAATTCCTCCCACCCCCCATCCTCCATGTTTTTTCATGAATCAAGGTTTGTTTAGTCCTGGGAGGTGAATTGTAGATGAAAGCTTGCCCTGTACTACACTTCTGTACCAGTTATAGATTGTGGGCAGACCCCCAACACATTCAATGTAGTCGCTGGCCCTGCATTGCATATAAAGACATGGTTGAGATGCCAGAGACATGAATAGTAGAAGAGAATTGGTTCTTTTGGACCACTCATATACTAATATATAATATACCTGTGAAAAGTAGTACTACAATCATCCATAAGTATATGAGAATTGGGGAGTGGGCGAGGGGTATACTCAAAAAAACTATCCTTCCCCCCAAATAAGTACAAAAACACAATTGGTTTCAGGATCACAGTGCAGTGATCTCACTAATAGAGTTAAGCTAGAATGTTTGGCCAATTTTATTTACCATTGGCTGAAATGTCTAAGACATTATCCTTTAGCTATAAAAAATACAACCATTATTCCCCATTGCTCCTTGAGAAAGCTTTGTCCAGCCGACCACCATTCTGGTCCCCATTACAGCACTTCCTTCTACTGCAATGAAAAAGGTCTTTGTTATGTAAAATTTGGTCCATTTACACAGCACTATGGCTGAAGCGAGTCCATTGATCGCTAAAATCCTTTCTTCATCTTTTCATTCTAATAAATAGATTTCAAGTTTATTAATAAAGAAGGTCCATTCATTAGAAAAAAGAGACCATAAAGAAAAAATACTTAATATCCATTAAAAACCTTTTAAACTAAAACCATCCTAAACAATCATCATTCAAAATGTTTCCAATTGGCCAATTTGGCTCATCCATGCTCACCGAGAAGAGCTCCGGAAACACGAAAGAAACTGGTGGTTTTACTACCCACTAAATATAGCCATTGAAATATCTTTTTTGCGTGTACCATTTAATTTTTAGCTTTAAACTGATTACATAATTGAAGGTTTTGTCAATGGGTTGAGTGTTTGGATACAAGCTCAGGGACAGAGCAGGCAAACATTATTGCACCGGGCCTCAGCATTGCATGCGGCGTACGACGGCGCTGATAGATGACAAAGCTGACAAGGATTCAATGTTTCCCTAACTAGCATTTTGCTGAAAGCAGCTGTCTTTAGTTTACTGTCCTATGAGATGTTTAACCTTGAAGCTTTCATAGTGAAATGTTTATGAATGTCATTAAGCTGTACTGTAGGTCAAAGAATCTTAAATCTCAGACACGAGCCGCAGAACAGAAACCCCTGCAGGTCACAGACAAGAGGCATCTTGTTATTCATCCTTGTTTATAATGAGTTGGACTACTGATTTTTTTTTTATTATTTCTTCTTGGTTACAGACAGTTTTACATTATTTTTATGCTGAACTTAACAACCCCTTGGCAGAAACCTTCTACAGGTATGTGTGTGCTTGGTTACGTTTTACTGCTGGGTTGTATCATTTTAATCGTTTTTAAAGCAGAGAGAAACTGGATTACTGTAAATGTCATCCTTTAATTGCCTATTTGTCTACTCGAATTATTTAAAAAAAAGGTTCTCCTTCTGTGTTTAAGATGCTGCGTGGTGTGGTTTCGATCCGGCTAGCCGTCAGGTTTTTGATGGAACAGCCAATGGTAACCAGTGTGTTTTTTGGGGGGAAAATGGGGGTATGCGTTTTTTTTCATCTTTACCTCCACCATATTGTGCTGCACATGTGCTAAACAAATGGGCATTGTGCTGTGCTTGTTTGCAATATTAAGAAATAAACTGAATAATAATGGGAGGAGTGTCATGTATTCGGCCTCTCCTGCAAACAAAGTTCTCTTTGCTGTATAAAGCACACAGCTATCTCTGCACCAAGGCCCTTAATAAAAGCAGGTAGACTTTTGATGGGAACAAACATTTTCCTTGTCTTATGCCAGGTGGCACCTTGCCAGCTGTCTGACCACCGCCGTTGCAGCACTGGTTCTTAAAGAACCAGCATTTTTAGTTTCGGTAATGCTTGCGTTTAGTAACATCCTGACGAAGAAAAGTGTTTCTCAGCCAGGGTTCCTCCAGAAGTTGCTAGCATTTAGTATTTGGAGCATTTAAGGTAAATTACCAGTAACACCATTGATCTATTAAGGGTGACATTCTTCCCAATGGCCAACAGTGTAAGAAGCATTCATTCTATTGCCCATCAGGCTAGAGTACCATGATTTAGGCATATCTTAAATATTGGCATGGGTTTCCTGAGATCTGAAAAAGTTATTTCAAGAGTTCCCCAATGGTGAAAAGGTTGGAAAATGCTGCTATATTATATATATAATATATACCCATATATATACCCATTATTGCACATGCTGAAATACTGCAAGAGTGGATTTATTCCAACAATAGGGAACCTCTCGGTATAGTACAGAGAACCCTGCACTGAAAGAACATGGTGGCTACCATTGTTGACCATTTTCTGGCAATAATTGCTGCCTGACTGTTTCTGCAGTGCAAGGGGTTCTGCATTAATGATCTCAAACAAAAATCAAGTCAGAGTAAGCTTCTGGTGTCTAATGCAGGTTAGGCTCAGGAAAAGTTTTGTAGTTTCTAGCAGCTGGTGGTTTTCAGGAGAAGGTTAAGGTATGCAGTGCAGGCACTTATGCTTGAAATGCGTATAGGTGTGCAGATACAAGTAATGTCTGAAGTTTGAATCAACCCATGGTGGGACTGGAACTCAAACCTTACTCCTTCATATGAAGTATTGTTGAATATGAATCACCATGGAAAACCAAATAAATAATCAGGAGGTCAGTCATCCTCCAGGTTTGGCCAGAACTTCTGGAAATAGGAAGGAGGTCACTTTCAAAAGTAAAATATTGCCTAATCAAGATAATGGGTTCCCATGGCTGCATCCCTGTAGGGATCAGTTGGTAATGGCAGCCTAAAAAGTTCCAATAGGGAATGAGCAAGGGTCCCATCTATGGGGGTTTGTGGTGGTAATCCATGTTCAATAGAGTTCAGAGCCAGGGACCATGCTCCCTAATGAGTCAGCTCATGCTGATGCTCAAACCTCCTCCCTGCATAGGAAGTATTGACATTGTTGGATCACCATGGAACAACAACTAATATATTCAGGAAATCAGCTGTCATCCAGGTTTGTCCAACATTCCTAAAAAAAATAAAGGAGGTCATTTTCAAAATGCAATATATTGCCTATTCCTGTGCTTTCCCCAAGCTGATGGAACTGTCTAAGGAACATGACAAGCCTGGGGTAACTTGATAAATGGTGTTCAGGGTAGGTATACCCATGGAAGAAGAGATCAGATATCTCTGGTTTAATGTCTCGGGAGGGAGTCAGAGAAGATCAGATTCTTGGAGATTTCTGGAGGGGAACATAGAGCGTCTTCTGAACTGGACTATAAGACCACATGAGCAAAGGACTGGATGCTATTAAATATAGTTAAAGCCATTTTCAATGGATAGGTTAGAAAATGGTTAGTGTATACAAACCTGAAAAATCAAGTTTGATGATTTGCTCCTTTTTGGTATAAACGATACACCAGTGGAAACATTTTGTGGGTCCAAAATTCTTAGCTGTACTGTGTAGTTTAAAAAAGACGCCACTCAGTGCAGAACATTGGGCCAATTTAAGCTCAAAGCTGAACATATTTCTGGTGGGTTTAAAATGTATGTTTCTGTGCTTGCAGGGTCTTAAAATCCCAACTCCGGGCAAAAATGACCCATCTCATACCCCCTATATCCACTTCCATGCTGTATTTTTTCTCTTACCTTGTGTAGCAGAAAACTCTTGCCTTAATCATTGTACCCAACCCGCTTTATGATTAATTATGACCCATTGGTGAGATTTTCCTATCTTGTAGACACAACAGGAGGAAATCTTCCCAAAGTGAAGGAAAGGCTCTCGTAGTTCTACCCTAAAGGGTTTAAGATTCCTTGTCAAGTTTTTTTTTGCAGTTTGTGACCCAAGTGGGGAAGTTCAGCCATGATATTCCCTAGTCACCATTGTTTTTGGGGTGAAATGTAAAGAGAAATGAAGCTGCCAGAATAGGGATAGTGGGGAAATATTCCAAACACCAGTTTAGGGAAAAATTTCCTTTCACTATGTAGAGATCTACTGCCATTCCTCTGCCTTTAGTACAGATGGTAAAGGTACATTTTTCCAATGGGTGATGGTTCCAACATTCCCCATAAATAAATAAATAAATACCATTTTAAAAAATTAAACAAAAGGGGAACCTCTGCAATTATAAGAACTCTTTGCATAGACCAATCAGCAGGTCGATCATAAAGAAAGCTGAAAATCTGCCCCAAGAACCATAGGCATTATTCTACTCTGTTCTGCAAATTACAAATCATAAATCCTTTTCACATCTTTGCATTCCTGCGGCATTTTCAGCCATCCGGCCAGAGTTCCGCTTTATATTTTCTCATAATCACCCAACATTTCGGCCTCCTCTAAATCCCTTCTCGTGCAAAAGGACAGTTATTAACTTGTTAACGTAAATCACTTCACTGTAATTAATTAAAAAGAGCAAACAGAGGTTGACACCAGCACTTATCTTGATGAATAAATCATAACTCGGCCGCCATAACCAATGGTGCAGGCTGAACTTTTCCCTGCGGGTTTTGCGATTTTCTGTCGATGTTATTTTTTGGGTTTTATTTTTTTAACATCCAGAAGTGGAAATAAATTGGGGGGATAAAATGCTGATTTTGTTCTCCATCTTCATCGGTGTTGAAGTCCTAGATTTCTCCAGCATCTGTAGCAAAGATAAGCGATGCTTAGCAGCGGATTCATTTTCCGGAGTCACTAGGTGGCAGCATCAGGACCAGTTTTGAGCAGATGCACCTAAGCAGCATTGTAAAAAGCTTTGCCTTGTCTCTCTTGCTTCTCATTCAGTTGGAACTGCAGGGAGAGTGTGTAAGCCTTATCCAGGCAAGCTTGGAGCATCAGTGCTGCTACCCTGTAACCAACACTCAGAGCACAGAGTGAGGACATCCAGCCAACATCAGCACCAACTGGGGTAGCATCTCCATCACCCCTTATCTCTGGATTGTGCAAGCTTTGGAGAATTAAATCAAATTACTTCTGGAGGGAAAACACAGATCCTGACAACATTTGCTATTTGCAAAGAAAATTAGAAAGGAGAAAAAATAAAAGAAGAAGACAGAATCAGTAATTCAACAACCTATAGAAGAGGAATTTCACTACTGGCACCATGAAACCTTTTCTACTTCACAGTATCTGGATGCTGGGATTTTTTATGTTCCTGCTCTCTCTACAAGGTACCGCTTTTTCACACACTCTATATCCTGATACTGCTATATAATGCATGTGAATTGTGTGTGTATGTGTTTTTCCAATCCTGCACACAAACAAGGAACTCTGTAGGATGTCCTGAGATCCTGTACACCTGCTGTCAGGATCTGGTGCTGATGTTGAGTTTTGATGCTTGTATTCTGATTTGGATAAAATGATGGGATTGGGGCTAAGAAGATTATAGAATTGGCTGCAGAGTGGGAGTTTTTTTTTTCCCACCCCTTCAGTTTTCACCCTGTTGATGCACAAAGCTGGTATTTGCTTAAGAGATTATTATTGATAAAGAGGACATCTAGCTTTGCTGCATGGTTTGAATTGGCTGTGGTGTGAGTGCAGGGCATACAAGGGCACCCTAAGGTAATGCCAGGTGGCAAGCCGAAGATGGCGTTGTCATTTTAGGAACGAGGGGGGTCTTGGTGTTTTTGGGACCCCCAGACATGGGTGGCACTTTGGTGCTTAGTTGAGGCTTACAAAATGATTGACAGTTGTGAACTGTTTGCATCTGTTTTATTTAACATAGGGAATTAAACACCAGAAATGTAGGGTGGGGGGGGGGTGCATCCTCGTTCGAAGAATGAGCAGCAATGGGTCAGCTACACGATGGGTGTGCAGCATGTGGTGCCTATACAACTACAGAATATCTGATGTCATGTGATATAATATATTACTATGTTGTATATATATATATATATATATATATATATATACACCTATACAATATATATTGATAACAGTCTGTTATTTATTATAGGGTGTATGGCTCTCAATGCAAATGATAATTTAAACCAGTATATAGTTTAGGGGCTAATTCTAGGATCTGAATTATGCCTACCCACCTATAGACTGGCTCCCCTGTCCACCTATAGATGGGACTTCTATGTCCACCTTTACATGACGCTTCCTTGTCCATCTATAGATAGGGCTCCTTGTATACTTATAGATTGGGCTTCCCTGTCTACCTATAGATAAGACTACCATTTCCACTATAGATAGGGTTCCCCTCTCCATCTATAGATGGAGCTACCCTGTCTACCTATAAATGGGGCTCCCCTGTTCACCTATAGATGGGGCTCCCCTGTCAACCTATAGATGGGGCTCCTTTGTCGACCTATAGATGGGGCTCCCCTGTCCACCTATAAATGAGGCTCCTTGTCAACCTATATATGGGGCTACCTCGTCCACCTATAGTTGGGGCTCCCCTGTCAGCCTATAAATGGGGCTCCCTTGTCCACTCATAGTTTGGGCTCCCCTGTCAACCTATAAATGAGGCTCCCTTGTCCACCTATAGATGGGGCTCCTCTTTCCACCTAAAGATGGGGCTCCCCTGTTTACCTCTAAATGGGGCTCACCTGTTCACCAATAAATTGGCCTCCCCTTTCCACCTATAGATGGGGCTCCGCTGTCCACCTATAGATGGGGCTCCTCTTTCCACCTATAGATGGGGCTCTCTGTTTACCTAAAAATGGGGCTCTCCTGTTCACCAACAGATGGGCCTCCTCTTTCCACTAACAGATGGGGCTCCCCTGTCCACCTATCGATGGGGCTCCCCTGTCCACCTATAGATGGGGCTCCCCTGTCCACCTATAGATGGGGCTCCCCTGTCCACCTATAGATGGGGCTCCCCTCTCCACCTATAGATGGGGCTCCTCCTTCCACCTATAGATGGAGCTCTCTGTTTATCTATAATTGGGGCTCCCTTGTCCACCTATAGATGGGGCTCCCCTGTTCACCTATGTATGGGGTTCCCCTCTTCTCTCAAACAAGTGCTTAGCAAAAGGCTTACTACCACAAGACCTACCTAACACCACTGCTCCCATTCTAGGCTAATCCACGCTTCTGTGTTGTGTATCAGAAGGGTTTGTATAAGTCGGATTACACGGACTGCATACTTAGCAGAGCATAAGTCAAATATCGATGCGACTACAAGCAGAGGTCACATGGCTCGGTCTACCGGTGAGCCTTTCACAATCTGTTGACCCATGCTGGGGTAGAAGAGCTTTTAAGTCGTCCAATTATTTACCATATAAAACTAATAATTTATTTATTTTACTGCTGACAAGTATTGATTAGGTTGCATTTGGGACTGTTGGATAGATGAAGATTCAGTTTTTTTTTTAATATACATCAATCACCATCTGACCATTGAACACATGGGGGTCCGTTCTTATTATACAGACTGAAGCTGAATCTAGTGTAAGGAAAGCCTGTTGGACGTTGGTGAATTCTGCAGTGAGGTTTGATCTGATTCCGTCTGTAAAGCAGACTGAGGCTTATTCAATAAGACTATTGGCAAAGTGTAGTCACCCAATCAGAATGGTTTATGAAGTGGCTGGTATGGGCTGGCATGGGTCACTATGCTCTATAAGGCATCCTTGCATTTTCAGCATCCTATGGAACCGGACCATGTTAAATCTTGATTATTCAGAGGATCCATTACCCTCCGTCATTCAGCCGCAGCTATATTGAACATTTTACACCTTCAGGGCTATCATGTTTTATTATTAAAAGCTAATGATGTATGCTACTCCATTAATTCATTATATGCACATAGAAAATAAATTGTTATCATGACTAAATCATAAATAATGACTTTTGTTTCCATCTATATTCCCTGTTTATGGGTTTTATTTTTAAAAGTTTCAAATAGTAAAACATTCGTGCCAGGTGGACCTGTTGGTGGTCATAATGCTTTGCCGTGAGAAAGGAAAAATGATATCTCATTGAGTAAAACCTTCGCTAGCTACCCTTGAGTGTAAAGTCTTCACGACTTGGAAAGGGAAACTCCATAAATAAAACTGTCATAAAAGTAGAATAAAGTCCGCCTTCATATATGGGGTGCTTATGTTTCACCTCTTGTGTTGCCTTTTGGAGGGCAAAGCTTTCCGGGGGCTAATATAGCCAGGCTATTATTTTCATTGCTACTGATTAATCAACCATACGAATCAATGGTGATGCAGACACAGCAGTAGTATAGAATAGGGTCAGAAGCAGCTCAGAAGAAGAAGGAGCCTAAGAATTTGGCATTGGCCTGTCTATATAAGTCCTTTTATCAAAACTCAATTTTTTCCAATACCCAATTTTTTTAACCCTTCCTACCTGTTTTTTTCAGGATCCTCTGATCAGTCACATGACCTCTTGAGGTCTTCTTACCGCAGTTGCAATGGGCAGCCGTTAATAGGGCAGAGGATGGTACTGATCCCATGACGTCAGTGCACCACTCTGCAGTATTGTAGTGCGTGCCAAGGTGCCAAAGTGATGGTCACCATTCAACCATTCAAGGACCAGCAACAGGTGCGGAACATTGTTTCTGCATAGGACAAGTCAAGTCTAAGACTGGTGAAGTCCACCAGAGTCCATGGGAGCCAGAATGGGACTGTATTATGAATCTTCCATTGGTAAACTCATAAAGGTACCAGTTGGACCCCCTAATAATTTGCTTCCTCATTAGGCACCATTGTCATGGCATAATGACACCTTATGTAGAGTATACCCCAACCCTACGTAGATATATTAAAATTCACATAAGCTAATTTACATATTGACACCAAGGTCCTACGCACTGGTTGGTGGCTCACTGGTAAATCTGTGAACTACAGTCTGGCTGTAATGGGCCAATCTAAAAGGGGGATTTATGGTTTGGTGGAGATGATCTTCTCATCACTTTATATATATTTCTGTTTGTATGGTCTTCAGGTCTTCTGGGACTTGGAAGGCTTCTTGGAATGCAATTTGCAAAGTGCACCTGTCATCCTGACATACAAACCAGAGCTTACATCCTTGCTGCATTGCAGGCACCCTTTAGTGCCATCTTTAAACCTTGGGGATCCTGCCTGGTTCCCTGCATGGATTGCTACAAATATTATAAATAAATAATGGGTCGTCATTTGAATATGGTTTGCACATCTCCACCACATGATGGTATTGGGACCTGAAAGTTAACCCCTCAGGAAATAAGTACTGCATTATGGGAAACACAAAAGGAGGGGACACCTGGAGATTTCTAAACCCCAGGTGTCTCCCATAACAAAAAGTACTGAATGTAGTAGCGAATGGGACCACTAAAAGGCCCTTTCACACTATAATGACCTATTGTGGTGCATTAATGGGCCATATATCGAGTTCTAAGATAGTTTGCGTTGTCTTGGTGCATTAGGTAACACGATGATGAAATGTATTTATTCCCAACTCATTATTTAAAGCAACAGATTACAATGAGCAGCATGTGTGTGGTGTTGGTTGCACATTTTTTTTATATATAATTTTTGATAAATATAGAGAACCGCAATGCACTAAACAAAGTGGTGTCCATTAGCGTGTTGTAGTAATGTGAATGAAACACATAATTACATTTGTTGCTGGTGTTGATGTATCACAAGCAGAAGAGGGATTTGGTATACTGGGCATCATTTCTTATATCCAGTGGTTGTGTGATGTAAGCTATGGGGTGTCAGCTTTGGATCTGACCATTTAAAACATCACAATCGGTATTGTATTTGACCAATGTTGCCCACGTGCTGCAGCACTATAGCAATGCCAATCGTGTCCACTACAGCAGAAAATGTCTGATAGTCTGATAGGCTAAATGCAGCAAATTTGCAGCAATCATGATGATGGTGGCAAGAAGGTCACAGGAGTACAAGGAAGATATCCAGTCCATAAAGCATAATAACAAATGAAAGTGTGAGAAGAGCTTGCAATCTATTTGGGGGGCTAAGAAGATATAATGCAGAAGGGTTAATGATTATTAGGGTATACAGGAGGATACAAACAGCATAGGAGCTTACAATCTATTGAGGTATAGGGGAAGAATACAGAAGGTAGAAGAGCTTACAATCTATTATGGTATAGAGCTGCACTTTACTAGAAACAGATGGTAGAAGATCTTATAGTGTGTTATAGTATCAGGATGGAATACAGAGGCTAGAAGAGCTCACAATCTATTAGGGTATAAGGCACAATACAGGAGGTAGAAGAGTTTACAATGTATTCGGAGTAAGGGTGGATACATTAGGCGGAAGAGCTTATGATCTAAATATGGTATCAGTAGGTAATATAAATGGTCGAAGAGCTCACAATCAATTAGGTGTAAGGTGAATACAGTAGGCAGAAGAGCTTACACTTTAATATGTTATCAGTATGTAATACAAATGGTAAACAAGCCCACAGTCTAATAGGGGTATAGGAGAAGACACAGATGTAGAATAGCTTACAATATTTTAGGGTATCAGGAGGGACTATAGAAGGTAGAAAAGTGTACAATCTAATAAAGTGTAAGGGAAAATACAGCTGGAGGAAGAGCTTACAAGCTATTAGGATATAACGTGGATACAGTGGGCAGAAGAGCTTACACTCTATTATGTTATTGGTAGGGTATACAGATAGTGGAAGAGCTCACAATCTATTAGGGGTAAAAGGGAAGACATAGATAATAGAAAAGCTTACAGTGTATTATGGTATCAGGAGGGAATACAGTAGGTAGAAGAGCTTACAAACCATTTGGGTATAATGGATACAGTAGGCAGAAGAGCTTACACTCTAATATGGGTTTAGGAGGGAATAGATGTAGAAGGTACAATCTATTAAGGGTATGAAGGAAGACACAGATGGTAGAAGAACCTACAATGTTTTATGGTATCAGGGAATATAGCTGGTAGAAGAGCTTACACTCTATTATGATACTGGGAGGGAATACAGATAGTAGAAGAATTCACAATCTATTAGAATATAGAGCAGAATACAGAAGAGCTTACAATCTTATAGAGTATAAGGGTGGATACAGTGGGCAGTAAGGTGTTATCAGTAAGCAATACAGAGGGTAGAAGAGCTCACAATCTATTAGGGATATAAAGGAAGACACAAGAGTAGAAAAGCTTACAGTGTCTTATGGCATCAGGAGGGAATGTAGAAGGTATGTAGGTGTAGAAGAGCTTACAATCCATTGGAGTTTACAGGGAAGCTACAGAGGGAGAAAAAACTTAATATCTATAATGGCATATGGGGGAATTCAGAAGGTATAAGAGCTTACAATCTATTAGAGTATAAGTGAGATACAAAAGGTATAGGAGCTTACAATCTATTGGAGTAATTGGGAAATAAAAAAGGTAAAGGAGCTTACAATCTATTAGGGTGTGGGGAGGGGGGATAAAGAAGGTAGAATAGCTCACAATTTATTGTGGTATAAAGGAAGATGCAGAAGGTAGAAGAGCTTACAATCTAAATTGATTTAGGAAACAGTATATTATTTGTGCTAGTAAAACATCTGTTAAAGTACTAAAGCTTAAGGACCATCACTACAAACAGCAATATATATATTTATTTATTTATTTTATTTTTTTTAAATAAATGTATTTATTTTAAATAAAATTATCTGTATATTATCCCCAGTCCTGTTGGTCGCACATGTAGGATTGTTCTATGATAATATAAAGAACTCTTCTGTGCCATAGCTACTTTCTCTGCATTCAGCGCTGGATTCTTCAGGTTTGGTGCTGCATTCCTGGAGTAAACAGACGCATTGTACAATGCATTTCCTGAATGTTTCCTTTCATACATCCGCACAGACAGGAGCTGACAATGCATCCCTTACTGCTCTGATGTTGCCTGTTCTTGTTCCGCACTTGGGGTGTCACTGTGTTCTACTTGAAAAGCAATTACTATTTTTTAATATATTTTTTTAATATTTTTTTGTCTGTTTCTATGCTTTGCTGTTGCTGCTGTTATCCGGCTTTGGTTTGAAGATCATGAGAGCCTGCGCTGCATCCCAAGCAGATGTGAGCTGTGTGAAATAAAACTGGCCAGCAGCAATCAGGAAATTTGGCTGGTACAGAAGACATCGCAAACCGCTGCAAATGTGTGCATGGTGTGAGCAGAGACTGGGAGGACTGGATAGATAGACAGAAACAAGGCTATTGTTCATTTCTGTTCATTGCTATGCCCTTTGCTGTTATTCCAATCCTCTGATTTCTCTACATCCACCACGGCCATCAATATGCTAATCACATCTTCAGACTTTTTTTTCTTTTCCTTACATAGCTTATTTTAAGCCATTACTAGGATTCTGTACTTCTCTATGTGATGCAGGCAGATCATGACTGCTGGGACGGGCCATCAGAGTGCAATGGGTGTGCTAGAGCAATTCTTATGTCATACTCATATGTCATGAAATTGCAATGCGTTTAAAGGCTCCCTTTATCAGGAGTGTTGAAGTGTGTACTGAACCGATACAATTGGTGGGTTCCTGGGTGGTGAATAATCTAATGACCACTCCAGATGCTGATTAGGTATCTGACATGATCACTATACTAAGGGCCAAGCCCTAATGAATGGGGGGCCCTTTGATCCCATAAAACTCTCTAACTGAAAACCCTTTTGGGTTACTCTATACAATTGTAGAAGTATGTACCTATGTAGCAGCGTGTTACTTATGTTTGCTGTCAGATGTCCAGTACTGATAGGATTACCATACATACTTGTCTATACCCCATATTTTTTATCGTAAAAAGCCATTAAAAAATGAATATCAGTTTATACTCAGGTCACACCACTAGATGGTGCTGTGGCCTCATATAAAGTATATAACAAACTCCTGCAGCCTAAGACAATATCTGTTTCTTACACACTTCACAAAAGGACACAGAGCCATCTACTGGTGACCATAATTAACGCACATGAGATCATTTACGAACAAGCAACCCACCATAACCAACTCAAAAACACAAAATACTTTAACCTATAAAAAGGGCAATGAAAGATAGACTGAGGCCATGGGAATTTTTCCCCCATATCGAGTAAAAAGTTTAAAAATAACACACCATAAATGTATTTATTCACTTTTTTTTTTTTTTTTTGGTATTTCTGTTGAATTTTATTTTGAACGTTAGTAGTGAAGGTGGCATTTTGTACCATAGGTTTATACTTGAGTCAAACCTGTGTATTCAGGTAAAAATGTCTTCCACGGTAGGTTTATATTCGAATATATGTATTTAAGTACAAGGGTAACATTCCAATAATGAATTTGATTATCTGGCAAGCTTTGATTTATTTTACTGACTGAAATAGCTCAAAAGAACAAATACATTATTGGAATATAAGGGATATAGGAAAAATATACAATATTTAATTATTTTTAAGCTTTATGGAAACTGAATCAAAATTGAGATAGACGTTGGCAAATTTTGTGGGTAAAATTATTTGAGCAACATTATGGAGCACTTTTTGTTTCATGTCATTCATTTTATTAGGAAATGAATACAGGGGGGCACCATGACACGTCCCTGGACAGCCCTCCCCATGACCCAGATTTGACCAGTCACTTAGATCTTTTCTATTTTTGTAACAACACTAATATGAGGACACAATAAAATAAGATTAGTATATTTCACGTGTCTTTTTCTATTTGCTGGGTGTATATTTGAATATTCTGTTACCAATCTGATGTTGTGACTGCAGGCTTTAACTTCTCAAGGACAGCACTTAAAGTTGTCACTTGCGTGCTGCAGAAAGCCTTGGCAGGACAAAAAAACTTGTTTTCTTGTGCTGACTAAATTCCCAGGTGACTGGAATGCATTGTGAGGCCTGAATCTAGCCCAGTGTTACATTAAGGGTTCAGAATGCTTGGTTCTGAATCAGGGTCAACGCACTTGGTTCTGAATCAGGGTCAATGCATGTGTTTAAATATGCCCTGCAGCCTTCCTTTCAATAAATCTTCCCTCCAGTTTTCACTTTATTAAATCTGCCCTCCAGTCTATCCATTAGGCACAATTGTACCAGGTCCTTTCTTCGACTGAAATTCCTACTTTTACTGCAAACTGTAGGCTCCTTACAATGTGCATTAGATGCTGCAGCAAGTCGGAGCCCACCTCATTTCCTGGGTGGGGAACATCCACTATCATCTAGACCCTCCCTTTCCAGCCTGACCGTCCCTAACTGTCCCTTTCATTTTTGAGGTACTTAACGTTCTCTTAATCATTAATTCTCAGTATCCCATATGGGAATTTTCAAGGGATTTCAACCTAGGAATACCCACTTTTCCATGCTAAAATTCAGCCATCAAGGCAATTTGCAAAACTCCTCCCAAAAGGCCATTGCTTTCATCAGGGTTTAAGGCCCTTCTCCATTAAACATGTTTCTTATTATTTTTTGGGTCCATTTTTGAAAGATTTCTTGCAATGACAAAGCAAATTGGCAAATGCAAGGAAATTAGTGCAATGTCATCTCCAGGCCCATTACAGACCCGCAGTGGGATCAACCACTCCCATTGAACTCAAAATGAGCCATTTGGGACCAATTTGTGCCTGCGGCTGCAGCAGATCACATGACTTCTGCTTGAAGGTTCACATTATGGCGGGAACCATGTGCCAAGGTGGCTACCTGCCATCCAGTTTACCATACCTGGTGCTGTACCACTTCACAGCGGCAAAAACTATAGGGTTTTCCTCCACGGGTGGAAAAGGGCCCACAGGACGACCAACCAATCAGAATTCTGATATGTCCCATGAGAGCTGATTGCTCTACGTTACAGTGTGATAACAAACATTGTCTTGCCTTCAGACAGTACTTAAAATTTCACCAACAATGAAAAGCGTGATTTAGTTTCCTCGTCAGACGGCGGAGTGACATACATTTGCCGCTGAGCTTCCATTTACTTCAGCAGAAACAATAGTCTATAGATTAAATTGTACACAATGATGTGAAATGAATGTCAGATGCCGCCATTGTCTATGATGGGAAGAGAAATTCTGCCGCTTCTACAACCAATCCTGGGCTGTCAAACGGGAGAGTGCATTCTGCTCAGATAAAGACTGCAGAATATATGGAAGACGTATTTCCAGACACCACACAGATCTGCATTAGGTGAATTCTGCTAAAAATAGACAATAGGTTGGTAATATTTAGAACAATCAATTCTCAGCACCAGAGAAACTTATTGAAGGGTCAGATCACTCAAAATTCGGTTGTATTGAGTCCTAGATGTCTCGGTCATCATTCTCAGTTAGCATTGCCAACCTTTGTGCGTTCAAAGCTCCACCTGTTGCATACATAGAAAATAATATAACATTAAGCACTAGGATGGTGAGAAGCCCTTTTAATGGGCATAGCAGTTGGGCCAATCCTGGAACTCAGTGCTGGAAGGGTGAGAGTCCATCACATTGGGCACAGCAGGTGTACAGACCCAGAAGCTCAGCATAGGGATGGTGGTCACCCATCATAATGGGCACAGTAGGTAAACAGACCAAGAAACTAAGCACTGGGATGGGTGGAACCCTTCATAATGGCCACCACAAGAATACAGACTCAGAAGTTCAACATAGGGGTCATGGAAGCCATTCATAATGGTCACAGCAGGTGGTCCATCCCGGCAACTCAGTTCTAAGATCATAGGAGTCTGTCACATTGGGCACAACAGGTGTACAGACCCAGAAGCTAAACATAGGGATGGTTAGAGCTCATTATAATGAGCTGGGCAGGTTTATGGACCTGGGAACTACCGTATTTTTCGGACTATAAGACGCACTTTTTCTTCCCCAAAACTGGGGGGGAAAAGTGGGTGCGTCTTATACACCGAATACATGTTAAATATACCGGTAATTAAAAAAAATCATACTCACCCGATCCCGCGATCCCGCGATGCT